>NW_015512356.1:7516-8950 GCF_001515645.1 Sinocyclocheilus grahami | reverse complement strand
AAATGACAAAACCCCCAAATTATTAAACTAAAATTAAAATGATCTAATTCAAAAAAATAAGATACCAATGATGTTACAAAAACAATTCAATTAACGAAGTTTTAGTTTCAATTTTAATAAAACAATCTTGTGTCGCATGCAGTTCCTTTCATTTAAAGCGGTGCGCTTTCCTCTGTCCTTAAAAGCTTAGCGCCCAAATTAGTCAAATCATGTAACGTGACTGTCGTAAAAGGCAGTCTACTGTAGGACAGGCTTTATTTTAAAATGAGTTATTAAAAACGCATTAAACTGCAAAAGAGACTGTTCCTCCTCCAAGGCAGAGCATGAACAAGCAAAGTATATTTGGGGTTTCAGGCACGTACATTAACGGTCAGATTTACACAAAAATATGTCAAAATGTCTGTCTTGGCAAGTATTTACACAAAGACAGTCAGTTATGTCTTAAGTGAACATCTCAAAATTGGGAAGATCACGATTAAATCAACGTTCTTGACTAGTAAAAATCATTATTTCATACGCATAACGAGTATACTTAAATAAAATCCAAATAAAAGCATTTATCTCTCCTAAAGACATCTGAAAAAAGTCCAAAAAGCCTCAAATCTCCAGTGAAAATGCAGCATATTTTAAAAACAATGCTGCTTTATGGGACCCCATGGATTTCATTCAGAGAAGTCATTTAGTTCTCCACAAGGGCATCACACTTGAGCACCTGAAAAGACATTGGGATTGTTTTAAAGGTACAGTTCTCCTAAAAATTAACATTTTGTCATATCTGTCCCCCTCATGTTGTTCCAAAGCTGTATCAGTTCATTTCATCTGTTCAACATAAAAGATGATATTTTGAAGAATGCTGGTAGGCAAACAGTTGCCATTAGCCATTGACTTCCATAATATTTTTTTCCTACTATGGAAGTCAACTGCTACCAGCAACTGTTTGGTTACCCATTCTTCAAAATATCTTCTTTTGTGTTCAACTGATACAGGTTTGAAACAACTTACGGGGGAGTAAATGATGACAGAATTTAAATTTTTGGCTGAACTTTAAAGGGGTCATATGATGCTTTTTTAAAGATCATTATTTTGTGTATTTGGTGTAACAGAATATGTTGACATGCTTTAATGTTCAAAAAACACATTATTTTTCAAATACTGTACATTATTGTAGGTCCTCTATGCCCCGCCTCTCTCAAACGCTTCATTTTCTATAAAGTCCCTCCTTCCGACAAGCGCAGTCTGCTCTGATTCAGCTGACCAGTGCATTATGATTGGCCGAACACCGCAAGCACTTGTCGGAAACGTAACGCACCTTACCATAATCGCGAGCTTCATCTTTCAAAATAAATGTAAAGACAGTAAATAATGTCATTAGTTTTACCATCAGTTCAAGCCCGAAAGGGGAACAGACACAGTAATGATGCAGTACACAAGCCG
>NW_015512356.1:0-3404 GCF_001515645.1 Sinocyclocheilus grahami | reverse complement strand
CATTATGCAAATATTCCCACATAGTGAGGTAGATATGTGGGGGCGTGTTAGAACGAGCCGTTTTAGGGGGGCGTGGCAGAGTCTTAACTTTGATAAAGAATATCTCTTTGGTTTTGAGACTTTAGTCTTTGCAACTTCATCTTATCTATTCACGAACAGCTTGTAACACTCCAAAGAGAAAGGAAAACTTGAAATCGCATCATATGACCCCTTTAAGGGCTTCTATAATGCTCATTTTGAACAGTCAAAGTTGTGTTAAAATTGCTAGATAGAGGAAAACTGGTAGAGAGGATAAAAGAAAAAAAATTAAATAAACATCACAAACTCATGGTCTTATAATTCAAGGCATTTAACTGCATTTCAGGAATCAATCAGAAAACCTCATATGCAAGAATGAGTATAAATGCTAGTTTCTCTCGGCAGCTCATTATTGCTAAAGGGATACTGTGAGGCAGCTGCTGGTATTATGAGAGCTAGAATACCGCAGTGCTGCGGAAAGAGCAGACTCAGGCTTTGAAAGTTGTAGCATGGCTTGTGTTCAGATTTACTGCTCTAATGGCCTAACTGAAACAAGGTGCACTCAGCAGATTACAGCAACGGGGTGCTTTACACAGAGGGAACACAAAGTGACTTTGCTTCCATACCCAACTGTGTGAAAGAGGAGAGAGAAACGAGAGAAATTTAGGGAAGTTGCTAGTGTAAGGGAAGCAGTAAGTACTTTGACAGAGCAGAGGTACAATGAGGACATGCTATATTCTGAGTAGGAAGGACACTTTTGACTATGGATAAGGTACGAGGTGTTTTTTGACCTAGGGAGATGGGCATTAGATTTTGATGTATGGTGATTCAGAAGTCAAGAGTGCTGAATGAAAACAGAACAACATGGCTGCAAAGGTCAGCTGACTCAGCATGCATGCAATAGCCTGATGGCTGTTCTCCATGTTGAGACACACAAATGGTGTGCCAAATGAAAGAAAGGTCACCAGAGGAACTCCTGCCTTGATGGAGAAGTGGTCCCAGCTGCGTGGATGACACAATCACCAAAGGGACTGTTTCCGTATTTACGGAAACAGGAATTGTTAGAGCAAAACAGTATGATGGTTGTTGCCATAGAGGTGCCAAACAAACTGGGTACTACTGTCGCCTACATGATAACTTCCCTGCAGGGCTCTGGGAAATGTCCAAGAATGTATTGCAGTTATAAACACTTCAGGGGCAAAATGAAAAATTGATAAAAAAAGAAGAAGAAGAAAATTCATTTCCAACACATAAATAAATAATGAATAGATTTTGTAACAAAACCAGAATTGGCCAAATTCCTATTACGATTCCATTTACTATGAATGAATGAATAGATTGAGTAAAAAAATGGATGTAAGATTAGTGCTGGGCAATATGGCCAAAAATATTATCAAAATATTTTTTTTCATAACATGATATTAATATGATATTCATGTACCATTACTGGGAAAGACAATTCTTTCCACATGTTTGTTAGACCTTGAGAATGAATGTAAATATAACTTGTCTGTTCACAATTAAACTCCACAGATAAGCTATCTTTTAATTTAGTGCTCCATGAAATTCATATTTATTTTTAGTTTACAACAAAACACTGCTTTTTTATTTTTGTCAAATAAGATGCTGCACAACTGTACAAATTTAAATTTGGATTAAAATTATATTGGTTCTATAAAATAATATTATTATTTATTACTTTGAGAAGTACATTTTAGTATACAGTAAGAATATATTTTTGTCATAATTTCTTCAAGTTAAACTGAACTTTTATTTGAGCAGTTTGTTGTGAAGATCTTTTAGTTTCAGTGTGTATTTGACCGTAGTTTTTCTCAAATGAAATGGTGAAAAGCTTGTGAAGTGACTCTGGAGGTAGACGCTGAAAACACGGAGTGTCACATGTTTGAGTGTGTGTATCAAACAAAACCGTGCCACTCATTCACACAGAGACAAGCAGAACAGGCACTGAATGGATGCGGTTGCGTTTATTTCTGCAGTGCGATAGGCAGTTAGATTAAACAATATCAATATTTTAATTGCGATCTCAATATGACATTGTTTCATCTAGACAGTTTCTTGGTTGATTTACATGATTATGTTCACATTAAACATGTCTTGAATGGTCTTGGATCACATTTGGCCCATAAGATGCACGGTCTTCAAAAAGTAACTTGTAGGGCCCTTTGAAATCAGTTTTTTATTTTTTTCAAAATTCTGTTTTATTTTTTCCAAATTCTGTTTTTTCCATTTTAATTTTTCTGTATTACATTTATTTATTTATTTTCTGTTTACATTTTTCCAGACTTTTTTTTAATGTTTAAATTACATTTTATCAATCATAAATGTGTCTAATTTCCTAATTAATTAAAATCATGAAACTTATACATAAAAATTACATGTTTAGGCCATATTAAATGTTTTATTTTTTCTCACCTTCGGTTTTATTGTTACCAAATTCTGTTTATGCATGTCTAATTATTTGACTGCATAAAAATTATTTAATTTATTAACATTTATTTTTACAATAGCCTATGAAATAGTTTTTTCCCCCCTCAGAAATTATGTGTTTTGTATTAAATTTTTTCTGGTTATCAAATGAAGGCATAAACATTAATTCAATTCATCTTTTAACCAAATAAAAATGAAACAAATTAAATTTTTTGGCAAACAAAGGTGATTTAGTATTAACATTAAACCATGAAAGAAATATTGTGTAATTATTCCTTTAAAAATAAAGTTTTAATAATTTTAGTAATAGTAGTAGTAGTACGTACATTCTACTGAAGTAATATATTTCAGGCACAATAATTTCTTCAAGTTAAACCGAACTTTTATTTTGACGGGTTGCAGTGAAAACCTTTAAATTTCTGTGTGCATACGATATGACGATAGTTTCTCTCAAATGAAATCAAATACTCATGAATTGACTCCGAGATTGTTTATGTTCATGTACTCAAATATTGAGGCAGCGAGTGTCACGCACGCTTCAGCGAAACGGCACGTTTGCGCCTTTCATTCACACAGAGACACACAGAACATGCAGGATTCATATATAAATAGTCTTTTTGTTGCTTAATATTTACAGATACTAGCCCGTATCGTGCTTTGATTTAAGTGTAATGACCCACTTTTGATTAATTCACCCATACTTCGACAAATTCTGTGACGTTCCGCGTTAAACTGTAAATTCCATTTTTATGACTGGATTCCACAATTCCGTCCGCGTTTTCCACATCGCGAAAATCATAGGGGCCTAAAATGGTGACTTCACAAAAAAGAGCTAATATTCTGTCCTTGTCTGTGTACACCTCCCACACATACCATACAAAAGAGAAAAAAAGAAAGTCAAGCGCTGGCATCTGAAAACGAGATCCTCTTTGCTGAAA
>NW_015512355.1:6083-8950 GCF_001515645.1 Sinocyclocheilus grahami | reverse complement strand
GGTTAGTTCTCCCTCATGTTGTTCAAAGCCTGTATGCTCTTTTTTGTAGTAATCAATGGCTGTCATATTCCAAAACATAAAAAAAAGAAACGGCATAAAAGATCATTCATATGACTTCTGTGTTACATTCCTAGCTTTATATGAAAATAAACACCAAAAATAACAGTGATTATTCACTATTATTAATAATAATTCACATTTGATTATTGCATATGCAATAATGAATGGTGTTTTGTCATTAACAAACTATTATTAAAATGTATATTTAAATTAACACACTATTTAAAAATGTACACTTGAAAATAATTTTGAATATAGTTGCTTTTTTCAGTGTTTTCACTATAGAATCACTATAGAGAGTAGATTGTAATAACATGAGGGTGAGTAAATAATGACAATTTTTCTATTTTGGGAGAACTTTTCCTTTAATCTGATTTCATGCAATCTGACCTTGTCTGTGCTGACATCAAGACCCTCACACAGCTTCAACACATAGTGACGGGACCATTCAAATCCTCCTTTGCCAACGCTGTAAGAGCCATCCATCACAAAGAGAATATCCATTGCTGTGGAGCACTCCATCACTGACCACACACAGGAGAAAAACAGAGCTTACCCATCTGAACGCCATCATTAACTACTGAACTGTCACTAATGTATAGTATTAGTCCATGAAAGTCCAGACTGATTAACTCAATGGCACATGAAAGAACACAAAGGTGGTGCAAAATAGCAACATGTTCACATACACACTATCCTGTATTTGACACACTTAAGCAACTCAAAGGTCGCCTGTGGTATGCTCTAGCAGGGATAAATACTCACAAACACATTACAGCAAGTTTGTGCTAGTCAAACGGCTAAATTATAATCCATGTAGCTGTCATGTTAGAACCCGCCGGCTGTCATAAAGAAGGTGATTAAACAGACGGCATGCCACTGTCTGTAACAGCACACGCACACTTTTAGCTATACAAATGAGGACACAACATAGACTTCTGTTGTTGTTATGTAACTAAGTATAATTTCTAGATGACAAGATTTAGGTTATGTCTGGAGGCAATTTTATCCCTAAATTATAGGCAAGAAAATACACAAACTCTCACAGGCTTTCTGTGTCACTGCGGAGTCATTCCTGCAGACATTCGACATGAAACTAAGCCCTCTCTTTACAAGTAAACACAGATTACTCTCTCACACATTTATATGGACACACACTGGCAGTACTGTAGATTAGTGGTTCTTCATACAGACATTAATTTTTCTATTCTAGAAATATTTTCAATGCTGTCCAACTACACTACAGGGCTGCTTTGTAAATGTTTGAGGATTTATCAAAAAGTCAGCACTCACTTTCTCCAGCAGCGTTTATCTTCATAATGGTTTCGAGATCCGTTTGCATTTCCTGCACAGAGGAAATGGACCAAACTATAAAGAAAGACATACTGTCATTAGTAGAGTTAGCAGATAGTAGTTAGTAGACTTACCAAACAATCTGAAATAAATTTTGTTTTCTTTTCTTTGTTTTAAATGTATTTTTAAAACAAAATTTCACATTTATCATCTTAAAATAGTTTTTAAAAGTTTATAAACTAATAAAACCAGTCAAGAACGGGTCATATTTCACCCAGAAATCAAAAGAAATAAATTAGATACAGAAAGCTTACAAACTATTTTTAGGATCATTAAGGTTATTTTAAAACAATTAAGCACCATCCCTAATCCTTGTACTGTAAATGTAATGCAGAAAACAGAATTAACAGAAAAAATTATACATTATTCAAATGAGTGTTTATGCACCATAATAATATATCTTGTACTGCCACATTTATGGTTATTTATGCTTATTTTTATTTTTATTTTAATGTTTAAGTTAACTGTAATAGTTGTATGAAAACCTGTTAAGAGAGTCACACAATAAATAAATAATATATTAATATAAATAATAAAAAATAATGCATTTCAATAATGAAAATGTGCTGAATTGTCATGAAAATAATGCAAATACACTACAACACAAAATATGTGAATGGTCCTAAAACATTTTCAGGTGAAATGTGACCTGGACATGTTTTTGGTGTTACTGACCCAGGTACTCCCTCAGAAACTGTCAAAGTCAACAACAGCTTACACAAATGAGTCATTTGAGCACGATTTCTAGATAGCTGAGCTGACCTCTGGCCCTAAGACACAGCTCTGCATTGAAACTCACTAAACACTCTTCAGAGGGGACTAATTCAGGACGATTTCTATTCCAGCAACGCCCACTGGACGTGAAGAGAATGGTCAGGCTGTCCTGGCCTGTGTTTGCCACTCGAGTGAGCAGGGTTCAGAGAGACATGCTCTCTCATGCATACTAATACTGATTGAGAGGCAGGGGCCATGTGAACAGCCCAGGGCAGAGACAAGAGTGAAGTCCCTGCATAACGCTCCTGCAGAGTGGAGTGCGCTTGGGAATCACATACTTTAATCATGTGCTATTGTCTCCTAACTCTCATGCCATCATGAGGAGGGCCACTTTCAGTGCCTTGCCATGGTAACAGGCTTTGGCCTAAGAAACCTGTAGGACCCCAAGGGGGGGTGAGGAGCTGGGGGTGTCAGGGCAAAATTATGAGGCCACAAAATGTTAATGGGTTAATTCCACTGACAGTGGAGGTGAATATAGATCTGAATCATTCTGAATCACTGCTATTCTCACAAAAATAACAGAAGATAAAGAGCCAAAAAAAAATTATAAAAGATTTTAAGACGACAATTCTATTCCATAATTTCCAAAGGAAATTATACCCAAAAATGTTGTACATAAACAAACTAACTAACTAAATTGGGGGGGGGGGGGGGGGATAAAAAAAAAAAAAAAAAAAATA
>NW_015512355.1:0-2684 GCF_001515645.1 Sinocyclocheilus grahami | reverse complement strand
ACAAGTAACAGACTTTTTGACTACAGTTAATACAATTAATAAACTGAAAATAATATACATATCTATATATTACATATCAATATTTTTTACATTATAGAAATGAAAATGAGATACACTAGAGCAGTCCCCCTCCCCCCCCCAAGTTTTTTTTCACTACAGTAATGAATATGTGGTGTGAAAATGCTTAATTGTCATGAAAATAACGTCACATAAAATATATATTACATGCTTCATTTCCTTTAAGCAAAATATAACTTCTTATTTCATTAGGAATTATTTTGAGGTGAAATATGACCCGGTGATGTTCTTGACAGGTTTTGTGAAGCAGGTAATTAGAGATGTGAGGGTTTTATTCCGTTATTGAGGTGAATGTAAATGTTATGTGTTACCTAGGGTAACGGATCCCCACAGCAAACAGAGTCACTCCAGACAGCTTGAGCTCAGAGGCAGCCAGCTGCACTGCCCCCTGGGACTTTCCGTCAGATAAGAGGATGTGGCACTGTGGAATTGCGTCTGCCGGAAAACCCCTTCCTCAAAACAAACTTCAGAGCCAGACCTGTCTGTGTGCTTCCACCTCTGAGCGAGAGAAAAAGACAGACTTACTTTATACATTTCACATTTTTAAGACAAAACTGAGAGTCTAGAATATCAAAATGAACTACTGCCACCCACACCACAGTGAAATGATATTCCAGTCTTTATTACTGAGCTTTGTTGCTTGTCACACCTCCACTGGTGAGAACAGTACATCAGATACCCACAGCAGCCCAATCAACACTGCACAATGAAGAGGACTCTCGGAAGTCTTAGGATAACACAGAAGCCTTTAGTTCCTTTCACTGCACTGTGTCCTTAATGCACCCCTCGTGATGAAACCTAAACCAGTTATAGCACTCTCAGATTCACACCGGCTGCAGCTTTATCTTTGGGTTGATTCAAACTCTGCTTGACTTCTTTCTGGTGTTAATGCATGAACTTCATAAATTAACACTTGATACATAAGTTGGAGTTAACAGTTATCTAGCCTGTTGATAACCAAACTGTTTTAGGAATTGCAACCAACAATCACAATGTAAGAATGATTATCTCACTTGTGCTTTTCTGAATGAGGGTCTAAAAATCTAGAGCAACACACTGAAAATGTAGGGTTCAAAATCTAATTTAAAGCCAGTAATAAAGGATTTTATGATTTTAGGAGTTATGGAAAATGTAAATCAAAGAAAAATGATGTACAATGAAATAATATAAGATTCTGCACTATTTCAAGGTCACCAATTAAGCAAATTTGTGACACTGACCATGTGAACTCCTTTATGCAGAGGATCAGAAATTGTTGTAAACTGTTATACTGATAATATTATCTTGTAATTAAAGCATCTGTAGTAGACAGTAGATAAAATGCAAAATAAAAGTATTTCCCATAAATATATTATATACAGAATAATATAAAAAACTGAACACTCATGAAACCATATTGTTCATCATTTTCTAAAATATTTACAACTATAATAAAATGTATTCATTCATTGATTTTTGTTATAAATATATATTTATATATTTTATATTTATTTATAGTATTTATACATACACACACAGGCAATATTTCAATATTTTAATAGTAATTCTTATTACTGTAATTCACCTTTTGTGTTGTTGTTGTTTTTTAAATCAGCATAAAAGGCAGTAAAACAATATATACATATTTTTAAATTACAAATGATATAATTGAATTTAAAATATTATACATAATAATTCTATATTATTTATCTTTTTAACATTACAGAAATGAGACCGAGATCATATAAAATGAATAATAACAACAACAATGTTAATATTTATTTATGCACAGTATGAATGTATGTATGCATGCATGCACGCAAGTGCAAAATACAGTTTCATGAGTGACTAGTGAATAAAAGCTACATTTTTCACTGTCACATATTGACAATACTCCTTTATCCTGTGCCGAAATACATGATCTCCTTTATCCTACAGGGATACTGACTGAGTGCCAGTTGAGATGCAGACATGTGTATAGCTGGGCTTCTCTCCATCATCTTCGCTCACAGTTGTTCAGCTAAACAAGTGCTGATATTTTCATAGAGTGGGAATCTGAAACGGTAATTTCACAGCCTGTCGAGGGAGATGTGGTATGTCCTGACTGGGTGATAAGGTTCAGGCCAGCTGTGTGCTCAGAGTGTAATTCAGCTACTAGTCATTACAGATCCTTGCACACCCTTCACCACAAAAACCATTAATTCAACCTCATCAAGCCATCCATCATGGCACAGCACACTCAGATACACTTGCACACACATGTTGAGAGTGTAATGTAAAAGTGTAAGGAAGTGCTAAGGCCTGACAGACACACAGTAACACTAATCTCTGTACCTATAGTGGATCTTCTTCATCTTTTTCTTCAGCTCCTCTTTGCTCTTGTAGGAGTCTAGACTGATTTGCAGTTTGGGCGTGGAACCAAACAGAATAACACCAACTCTCACCTGCCCAAAACAGAGAATGCCGTTTAAACACCACAAACAGGAAGCAAAGTTCTTATTGAAGTTCAAAAACTGCCATTCAAAATTTAAAGGAATACTACCAAAAAAAAACTAAAAAACTAACTACTACTAAAAAAAAATAAATAAAATCATTTTGAAGTATGTTTTACAATAAAATACTTAAAA
>NW_015512354.1:8473-8951 GCF_001515645.1 Sinocyclocheilus grahami | reverse complement strand
TTATTTGGAACCAGAGTCGCTGTTTTGTTCTTTTAATTCTGTATGAACAACTATTCTAGATGCTATTGCACCCCTGAAGGTGAGGCATGTAAAATCTAAGGCAGAACACTGGTTTAATGATAATACATGAGCACTTAGACAAATCTGCAGAAGAGCAGAGCGTAAATGGCAGGCTCCAGGTGTCCACTGAAATGTTAAGGGAGTCCTTGCATACATATCAAAGTGATGTTAGAGCAGCGAATGCAAAATATTTCTCTGACATTATTGAGAGAAACTGTCATAGACCTAGAGTATTATTTAATACTATTAACTCTGTTATTAATCCACCTAATGTGATTGGGCCTGATGTTTCAGTGGAAACAAAATCATTTCAAAGATTGAAAATATTAGATCTCAAATTCCTCCTGCTGTTATTAATCCATCTGTACATCTATATTGCCATGTGGTGTTTGATCATTTTGAGGTTCTTAATCTCTGG
>NW_015512354.1:8154-8422 GCF_001515645.1 Sinocyclocheilus grahami | reverse complement strand
ATCAAACAGGCTTTTGATATAGTTGGGCCTAGTGTTTTATCTATTATAAATAGTTGCCTTGTATCAGGGGTTGTTCCGGCTTCTTTTAAACATGCTGTGGTGCAGCCTCTAATTAAAAACATTAATTTGGACTCTACATTGTATTGCAATTATAGACCTATTTCAAAAATGCCTTTTCTCTCAAAAGTGTTGGACAAAGCAGTTCTTAGTCAGATGCAGTCTATCTTGAATATAAATTCTCTCTTTGAAGTATTTCAGTCTGGGTTTA
>NW_015512354.1:2550-7415 GCF_001515645.1 Sinocyclocheilus grahami | reverse complement strand
TGGGTTTAGGGAGCATCACAGTACAGAATATGCGCTTTTAAAGTGGATTATGGGAGTGATATGAAACAGCTGGGTGCAATCAGTGTAAACAGGTGTGTGCAATTCGTGCTGAGTGCAATCAGTGCAATGCATGATGGGAAATGTAGTCCGGGGTGATGTGCAACAGTGTGTAGTGCGAGAGTCAATGAATTGGAAAGTTCATGGACCGGATTCGTGACAGAGTCACTGAAACGAGTCATTTTTAAAACGAATCTTTAGCCGTTTCATGTTGACGTCAACATGAAACCTTAGCATATTCATGCCCGCCCACTTGTTGCGTGCACAGACCCGGGAAAACTTGATGGGCGTTCCGTTTGCACACAGTAGACCAATCACAACAGACTGGGTCATCGGACCAATCACTGCAGATTAGCGTCACGCAAAGGAGGGGTTTGGAAAAATAAATTGTTGAGCGAATCGTTTGGGAGTCATTGAGCAAATAAGGTAAAAATAAATGCATATTATAAGACAATGAAAATGTTTTTGACCTTGCATACATGTCAACATGTTGTTGTGGACTCCCAAAACAAAAACATGAGCTTTCCTAACCCTAACCCAGGTTCTTAATGATGTTTTGTTAACTGTGGACTCTGGTAATGCTGCAGTTCTGGTGTTACTTAACCTTAGTGCAGCATTTGAAACCATAGACCATCAAATTCGTATTGCATGGCTTGAGCGATTGATAGGGTTTCAAGGTACTGTTTTAAAATGGTTTAAGTTCTATTTAACAAATAGAAGTTCTTCAGTTGCCTTGGGTGAATTAAAATCATCGTTGGCTCCTCTTACATGTGGGATTCCCCAAGGATCCATTTTGGGTCCTTTTTTGTTTTCATTATATATGCTTTCAATTGGGTCTATTTAAAAAAACAAAACAAAAAAAAACATGGCATATCAGTTCACTGTTACGCTGATGACGCACAGAAATATATGACAGTAAAGAAGGAAAATAGTTCACTAGGGATTTTTATGAATGAATCTAAAACTGACATGAATCATTATTGTGTTTGCACCCCCAAATACACATGGGTATTTCACATCACTTAAAGGTGGAGTAAGTGATTTCTGGTAGCCAATGTTGACATTTGAAATCACCAAAACAAACACGCCCCTACCCCAAAAGGGTCTCGCCCCTATGTTCATAGCTCCGCCCCACACATACGTATGCAACCCAGGCAACGATTATGGCGGAATCTGCTGTTCCAGCTGGCCGAGGGTATGATGTCATCAATAAGTGAAAGCAATGTGTGTTACTATGGTAATACAGGTCTAATGTGTTTTGGTAGTACTGTATGTTTTAACATGAATGGTTTAGCTCCGTTTCACGTGGAAGACGACGTTCAACACCCGGCGCAAGAGGCAGAGGCAGAGGTTGGAATGTTGCAGCGGATAAACGCTTGGAAACGGAAGACAGAGCGTGTGCACATGTTGCAGGCTCAAAGACTTACAATAGCGCAAGTAAGTGTCCTAGCTTGATTTAATGTTATGACAATTATTTAATAGAACGCCTTATTCTGTTAATAAAGGCTAATGTAATGTCAATATAGTAGTATTATCTCTGTATGTACACTGATGCCACATACAATTACATAATCTGTTGTGAACATAGTAACATTTGAAGCATCATTCTGTATATACCATTGATTTTCAAACAAGGTGTAATATCAATAATGCTGTATCACTGTACCCACAGTTATACCCACAGCAATTGGCAAGTAATTATAGTCTTGTGTTACGATATGAAATTCATTTGATTGGCTTTGTACATGCATTTTACACAACAGAAATAACGTGTAATGTATTGCCATGCTTTTTTTTTTTTTTTGTACTTTTGTAATATCAGGAAAAAATTCAGGGCTTGGATCTTGAACAATGTCACCAGCTGCTGCAGCGTTGTCTGACAAGAGACCCAAGCATGATTTTTGACATTCTGTGGTCATCGGCCGAAAACCCTGCAGCCACACCCCACCCCTATCGTATGTCAGCCAACCTGGTGTGTCTGCCAGAGATGCAGGGAGATGCCGTCTGATATTGAGAGGAAGTGCTGCGGCCAACTCCCAGATTTCTGCATTTCGATACTGCCACACATGGACCTCTACAGTTTAGAGGAAGGTGTCCTCAGACTGGCTAGGAGGATCTGAAATGACATCAGGGCAGTGCAGGACCTTCCAGACCTGGGGGAAAACCACCGGCACTTCCGTCACGCAGCCTATAGACAGTTTGTTGTGTGGCAGTATGGTGCACTTGGACATGGTCACAGGGTTGTGATACCAAGCTGCTGTGTGTGTGGAAGATACGGGACCGTTTCCCAGATCCTCAGGGCCAGTACATAGGCTACAATCCTGGCAGGGTGTAGACAACTAATTTTATTTACATATGCAGTTGATACCATTGCACTGTTTGTTACAAATTATTGAAATTCTCAGAAGAGTGTATGTGAAAGTGTTTTAATTTTGGGGGGTTTTACCACAAAATAAAATGTATATATATATAAATATTGGCCCAGTTGTTTAATATAATTTATTGACAAGAAAACCATATGGAAACGTAGAAGTACACACCATAAACATAGTTTAAATTGCATTTATTACTTTCAAATGCGCACACACACATGAAACAAATATATGATATAACATTGTGCTGTTTCATAAATTCCTGACCAAGGTTGTTTATTCAGTCCTGTTCCTGCGAGTGCCCTGTGAAGAATGCAAATACATTACTAATAGTGGTCTTATGCCTTTGTAAATGGGTATGACACACCCGTGTGTAATGAAAATATATCAGATCAAGGTTACTAACCTATTCCCCTGCTGATTTGTGTCCTCAAAAGCTCTTCTGTAGAGGGTGGAGACACTCCTGAAAGAGGTCCAAGTAATCTTGGGTCTTGATGCCTGGGTTTTTTACGACATGGCACCCCAACATCAGACGACAGTCTTGATTGCAGAATAGATGCTTGTATGTCACGAACATAACTCTAATCCTTTGGCACTTTTACAGCCTGCAAGCGCCATTTCCGTGACTTTGTTATACACCTTTCCATACCTGTAATGCCACAAAGCACATATTTAAAATGAGCATTTCTTGACCACCTTATAAATGCATATCCATATACAGATTGTATTGCTGTAATACACACATTGAACAAAATCAATAAATAAATAAATAGTATATACTGTGTATATATATATATATATATATATATATATACACAGTATATACTATTTACTGTGTATATATATATATATATATATATATATATATATATATATATATATATATATTAACATGAAGCTAAAAGTATGATTGATTTTTTTTAATCATGAACTGGCTACTGAATGAAATTATATTATTGAAAAAATAAGTTATTCAAGAATACTAGACAGTTAACACATTGCAATACATCTAAGTACTTGGACCATCTTACTGAATTTCGCCGTTGGCAGTTTTTTGGGGGGATCTGTTGATGTGGTGGCAGTAGTCGAGTGCTGCAAGCAAGACACGTGCATTGTACACAGGGGGTGTAAAGCTGAAGCGTTTGCTGGTGTACATCAATATATGGTTGTGGAATGACTCAAGATCCACAGTTGATCTGTAAAAAATTGACAAAGTAAAGATGATATATGTGAAATCGTAGTATAGAATAACAGTGTTGAGCTAAATAGTTGGTGAAAGCATGTGCTTACACACCTAAAATGCAGATACTTTGGGATGTCCTTGAGCCATCGTGCATCCAGAATTAATTCTGTAAGCTTCTGATGGGCTGTAGAGTTAAACTCAATCCAATCCTTGTCCCTGATCTCAGTAAGGGGACCATGATGGCAGCTACCAAGTGCCCATGAATGCTCACCAGTAACATGATGGAGTAGCCCAATCCACATGTCCTACAAAGAATTTAAAAAAAGATAATTGTTTCTTCATCTCACATTCAAATGCCAATTATGTTTGACACTTACAAAGAATTGGTCATAGTTGTCAGCCATCCTACAGCTGTACCAGAAGTGATTGCAGATGTCTTTACTCCACTGCAATAGAATTGAGAAACCCTTCTGCTGACTTGCCTGAAAATAAACATCAAAATAACAAAAAAAAATCAACAATAAAAAAAGAGCAGACAGACACACATAAAACACCAGAGGTGTAAAGAGTACCTAAAAACCATACTTGAGTAAAAGTACAGATACCTTACAGTGAAAATTACTCCACTGCACGTTACAAGTCACCAATTACAAAACAACTTGAGTAAAAGTCTTCTAGTAACTGATTTTAACAGTACTTAAGTATTTTACTTATACTAAATATAAGCTCAAAGATGCACTAGTCAAAGAGACATGCCAGTGAAAACTGTAACGTTGTGGAGAAGCTGCGGAAAATGGGCAGAGGCAAGGATCTATGTGCTGGTATTTAATGAAACAATTAGAACAAACAATAAGGCAAAAACCAAAGGGAACAAAGAACAGAATGACTGGCAAACAGACAACCATTACATTCAACAACTCACAAGGAACTAAAGAAAAACTAGGGCTATATAAACACACAGGGGGCTAACAAGATAACAAGACACACCTGGGGAGAATAATCAAGGGGAACCAATGAAACAAACGGACTACAAACACCACAGGAGACAGTAAGTGACATAAAAGTCCAGGGCAAGGCACAGAGAGCATGAAACAAAAACAAGAAAGAGTTGATTAGTGAGGAGAGCAATCACGTTTATTTTCTAAAACCAAAATAAAACTGAACACCTCAAAATAAAAAAAAAAACAATATCTTTCAAAAGGTCTCTTCAGTATAATGGATAAATAAAATAATGTTAAGTAAAATTAAAAAGC
>NW_015512354.1:1688-2413 GCF_001515645.1 Sinocyclocheilus grahami | reverse complement strand
ACTAATTACATTTACTCCAATACTTTACACCTCTGCCAAGATGTATATAGGTGCGTTTGACTTCATGCGGCACTGCACAGACCGATCGCAATCTGACCTGAAGCAGTGCATGCCGGTTAGAAATTTGCTCAGTTTCTCCAGAGGGACTGCAGGAGCACTGATGACGACACAGCGGTTTCACGATTGGCCAGATTCACCACATGACATCGACCACGTGTGTTTCGGGTTTATTCTAACCTTTTAAATTCCAATAATGGCCACAAATCTGTGGTTTTAGAACGCTTTTAAATGCTTTTTTTTTTTACTGTAGTCGCACTGTTGTATTTAGCCACATTTATCATACAACACTGATAAAAGCATATACCCCACTTTATTAGTATTTAAATAGTATATGATTATGTTGAACTTTATTCTTGAAAAGATGGCGCTGTATTAAGCAGTATATAAAAAGTGTTTCTGTTGCTCATGAAAACGTTTCTGAAACGTCTGTGTATTTGACAAATATTGCATTTAATTCACTTCATCTGTGATAAAGTTTGCAAACACCGTGCGAGTGTCACTAACGGGAGCAGAAATTGTCTGGCTTGACGTGTCTGTTTTTAACTCCGCCCCCGACTACAAGCGGCTACTCTCGTTGACTGCCGTCTGTAGCTGTAGGCTTGTTTGAGATGCGCCTCGCCTGCCTGAAATGTAGGCGAGAGTAGGCGGCTGCAGTGAGGGGAGGA
>NW_015512354.1:0-1598 GCF_001515645.1 Sinocyclocheilus grahami | reverse complement strand
CACACTTACAGGCTGTGTTGCTAATAAACATGATATAATTTCAGTTCTGATACTTTATATGAAAATAAATATGATGAACACGACACTCAAAGTGCTTGCTATTTAATTCCATACGAAAGGTGTATTTATCCATTTTTACTTTAATACAAACATGTATTTTATATTTTTATAGAAATATGACAACAATCACATTATCTCACACAGAGATCGCACTGTCATAGTGTTTGGGAACATTCATGCATCATTTAAATACATAATCACATGAAATCAGATAAAAAAATAAAATATTTTAGAAGAGAACCACAGCATCACAGTTGTCTGAACCAATGAGCATTAATCTGTGTCGTCAGTCAGTCGTTTCCCATCATGCTTTTGCTCAGCGCAGTCGGTGGAGAGCAACTGCGCTCGACTGCACAATCCGACACAGCCGCCTCGCCATCGCGAGATTTTTTTGACACACGTCAGCATGACATCAGAGCAAGTCGGACGTAACTCTGACACTTTTTTAACCGGCATGCATCTCGCTGTGACCACCGGTGATCGGTTCTGCGCAGATTTTGCTCATCTCAAACAAGCCTTGTGTTTCAAATCGGACGCACCTTATATTTTTTTCTGGAGCGGAGTCCACTTGCACAGTGCAATGGATTCGGAACAGATAAGGATTACGGATCCGGACCAGATTCGTTCCAGACCCTACCCGTATCTGCTAATAAAGCGGTTCATCCGGCCCGGAGCGGATCCGGACCCGTTCTTTAAGTGGTTCTATAACTTATTCAAAATGGGTAATCTGGCCAAAACTAGCTATGGAAAAAATAAAAGCTATTCTCTATAAAAACTTAATTATTTCTATATTACTATACTATATAGTAATAAAACGCATGTGAACAGTAGCCTACTTTTTGATCTGTTCATCAGTAATATTCTAAATGACTAAATGTAAAATGTAATATTCAGGAAATAATAGATATTGCCCTGCCACCCCCATCCCCGTTGGGCAAAGGTCGAAATCATCACTCGGTTGTGCTTCGTGAACACTCGCGCCTTGCACGGCGGCACCATTGCGCTGCAAAGATGTACCGGGAGAAGCGCGGTTATTAGACGACCGATCGTCATTTCCAAAAGGAAAATATTCCCCTTCAGAGTCAGAATCGGCGAATAACATTTGCAACACATCCTCACGGTACAACTTTTATTAGCCATTTGGCGATTTTCTCTCACAAATCTCACAGCTTACCCGCACGCTATAAACTGAACTGCTTCCGCATCAATGACACGAAAGCTCACTTGCTCTGCTATTTCCTCAAACACTTTGAATAGGAAGGTGACATAATTTTGGTCTAGAATCGAAGTACTACATGTCTGCCATCTAGTGGTAGGGCATACAAATGAGATATTACACCATATTAGGAACTACAGCCTTTTTGATTAAGTATGACGTCTTGTCGCAATTTTGCGACTTTGGCGCTAAGAGGGTTTTATTAATAAACCATAAAATCACTCAAAACTTGAAAAAAATCTAAACTTTCCTTGGCCAATAACAATGAAACACTATAAAAAGTAGGTAATTACATGTAGAAAAATAAAAAATAAAATGCAAC
>NW_015512353.1:8070-8952 GCF_001515645.1 Sinocyclocheilus grahami | reverse complement strand
TGTTTTTATAGGCTTTCTATAGGCTGCTGTTTCACCTCTACAAGCACGTGAACAAAGCAAATCTAGGAAGAGTTTTTATTTCGCTATTCAAGATGGCTTATTTGGCAGGGTGGTGATTTGGTAGTCCGACTGGAAAACACAATACCCTGGAGGTGGCATCTGTTTCACGTAGTGTTTTCCCTTGCTCTGTCTCCAGAAGATAAGATTGTGGTGTGACACTCCCCTTTTTCTTAACTGCCTTTGTCCAAGACTTTTGAGTGTCCAGTTTGGTAAGAACTTGATCCCCAGGATCGTCTTTGAATGCCTTTGCAGTTGGTTATTAATGCTGCTTTAAAGAACAAAGTGTGGCCAGTGCAGTGTATACTGGTCCACCCATGTTTCTCCACCAGTAATTTTGCAGCAGCCATAATGTTCTCACCAATGTCATGTACGATGACAGTAATTTTCTCAAAAGGGATTTTAAATTTGACTGCTACTTCTTCCAACCACTCTGCAATGTTGGTTGAGGTATGTCTGTCTTCGAGTGGCACGATGGTTGGTTGAGGTATGTCTGTCTTCGAGTGGCACGATGGTAAGGCAGACAGACATCATCTTCCAGTCATTCCCAATTAATGGCATATGTGACCCTGGAGCACAAAACCATTGTATGGGTCAAAATTATTAATTTTTCTTTTATTTCAAAAATCATTAGGATTTTAAGTAATTAAGAATTTTGTAATTTCCTATAGTAACTATATCAAAACTTAAGTTTTGATCAGTAATATGCATTCCTAAGAACTTCATTTAGACAACTTCAAAGGCAATTTTCTCTAGATTTAGATGTTTTTTTGCACGCTTAGATTCCAGATTTTCAAATAGTTGGATCTCGACCAAATATTGTCC
>NW_015512353.1:4736-7115 GCF_001515645.1 Sinocyclocheilus grahami | reverse complement strand
TTGTGCAGTATAGTATTAGTATTAAAATAAAAAAGTGACAGTGACGAGCACTGCGTTTTACCCAAAGTTGTACAGGGCAAACAAACTTGTTATATTAACGCATCAAAATTCAGTCTTATCAGTTTGCCGAAAAGAACACGCCATGTTTTACGCACCATTTATGTGTGGTAGGGAGCAGGTGGTACATTTCTTTTGTACCCACTAACATTTAGAAAATGTGAAAATTTTCATGAATTCTAAAGTTTATGTTGGAACGGCTTTACGTACGATTTACACAAAACATCGTTCTGTACTTGTGTTTGATGAAATGCCTCCTGTGGTAGCAGTTGGATAGATAAGACCTAAACCGTGCTAATGCTTGTTCACAAAATTGGCAATACAATTCTCATGCTGTCCAAATGAATACTGTGCTGGAAAATAAAGCAGCTCTCCTTTGGTCAAGCTCTGTTTCACTAGGCATTTGATAACTACCAGGTTGAAAGTTTGAAAGCAAAGAGTTTCTGAGATTACAGTAGATTTTGATGCCTTCTCTTGGTTTTGTTGTCTGTTTCTTTGTGCCATTAAACTGGTTTTGTATTTGTTTTTTCATTTTAGACCTGATTGAGGAGAGTCAAGAGCTGAAGGATATGGAAGAGAAAGAGCAGAATGAGAACGATCGTGATTTCAAAATTGGAGAAAAATTAATGAGAAAAACTAAGGAGTGCTCCTCTCAAAAAAGTGTCCAGAAGATTGAATTGAAGAGCTTTTTTACCTGCCATCAGTGTGGAAAGAGTTTCAATCGAAAAGGAAGCCTTAAGGTCCACATCAGAATTCACAATAGAGACATCGCTTTCACCTGCAAACAGTGTGGAAAGTGTTGCACTACCAATGAAAACCTTAAAATTCACATGAGAGTTCACACTGGAGAGAAGCCTTACAACTGCCAGCAGTGTGGAAAGAGTTTTGCTCAAAAAAGATACCTTGCAGTCCACATGAGAAGTCACTCTGGAGAAAAGCCTTATACTTGCTCTCAGTGTGGACAGAGTTTTGCATATAAATGCAACCTAAATTCCCACATGAGAACTCACAGTGAAGAGAGCTTGTTCACCTGCAAACAGTGTGGAAAGAATTTCCCTCAAAAACAAAACCTGGCAGTCCACATGAGGATTCACACTGGAGAGAGACATTTTATCTGTAAACAGTGTGGAAAGAGTTTCATTGGAAAAGGAGTCCTCGAAGTCCACATGAGAATTCACTCTGGAGAGAAGCCTTACACTTGCACTCAGTGCAGAAAGAGTTTTACTCACAAAAACACCTTTAATTACCACATGAGAAGTCACACGGGAGAGAAGCTGTTCACATGTGATCAGTGTGGGAAGAGCTTCACGACAGAACTAACCCGTAGATGCCACATGACCATTCACACCGGAGAGAAACAGTTCATATGTGGTCAGTGTGGAAGGTGTTTCTCACACAAAGTAAGCCTTAATCGTCACACAAAGACTCACTTAGAAAACTGTTTTATGTGTCATCTATGTGGAAAGAGTTTTAGTCATAAATGTAGCCTAAAAACTCACATGAGAGTTCACACTGGAGAGAATTCCTTCACCTGTAAATCTGAGTGAACGTTCACTGCTGCGGAGTGTGGGCCAAATCTGATTGTCCACCTTCATACCCACTTCTTTTATTTCTTAATCTTCTTTTACTTTTTAGATATTGATAACTTAGGTTCAAAATATTAGTTAAACTTCTGTCATGCTGCGAAATGCCACAGTGTAATTGAATGATAATATAAATAATGATCAAACAAATGAAATGTAATATTCTTTATTTCATTCAGTTTGTCACTGCATTTTCTGATTCATCTTTAGTGAGAGAATGTACTGGTAATTATTATTTTTTTAAATCATGACTACTGTAAACCCCTCAAAGAGCCAAATATAGGGGGGGGGGGAATCAATTGATATGATTGAATATTTTTTTCATATCAAAGATCTATATAGATTAGAAAATAGCTTCTTTCAACAAAACACTTTTATCTTATTGACAAAATACATGAATTCACGAGTTCACACTTGCATATAATTAACAGAGTAAAGGTTATGTGTATTTGGCGTGCTGTCCGGGGAGAGGGCTCCAAGCTCGGTAATTACTCTCGAGTCCGGGGTACTCCCCCTGTACGGAGAGAAGAGACCAAGCTCGGCTTTTAGCCCGGACCCAGAGCACTCCCCCAAAAGATGCAATTAGTATGGGACAGCAGCCAGAGAGGAGCATTGATAACCCCCCAAAATTTGCAAAGCTTAAGATTGGTGTGGTGCTTGACATCGCTTGTAGTAGCGGCACTGCTGAGGCTTGGAAGAGCGAGCTATAGGCTTCTGCGGAAGCAGGCGGCTCTGCGGG
>NW_015512353.1:1301-4574 GCF_001515645.1 Sinocyclocheilus grahami | reverse complement strand
AAAAACTCCTGTGGGAGTGGGAACTGCTACGGCATCTGAAAAGAAAAATGGCTTCTGCGGAAGCGAGCGCTGCTGTGGCATCTGAAAAAGAAAAAACTCCTGTGGGAGTGGGAACTGCTACGGCATCTGAAAAGAAAAATGGCTTCTGCGGAAGCGAGCGCTGCTGTGGCATCTGAAAAAGAAAAAACTCCTGTGGGAGTGGGAACTGCTACGGCATCTGAAAAGAGAAAATGGCTTCTGCGGAAGCAAGCACTGCTGCGGCAGTATAAAATACAGATAATGGCTCCAGCGGGAGCGGGAGCTGCTGCGGCAGTGGGGAAATATGGAAAAGCGGCGGAGGGGAAACATGGAAAAGCCTCTGCGGGAGCGGGAACTGCTCAGTGGGGAAATACGGAAAAGCTCCTGTGGGAGCGGGAACTGCTACGGCATCTGAAAAGAAAAATGGCTTCTGCGGAAGCGAGCGCTGCTGTGGCATCTGAAAAGAAAAATGGCTTCTGCGGAAGCAAGCGCTGCTACGGCAGTGTAAAATACAGATAATGGCTCCTGCGGGAGCAGGAACTGCTGCGGCAGTGGGGAAATATGAAAAAGCTGCTGCGGTGGAGGGGAAATATGAAAAAGCTCCTGCGGGAACTGCTGCGGCAGTGGGGAAATATGGAAAAGCTCCTGCGGGAGCGGGAACTGCTGTGGCAGTGGGGAAATATGGAAAATCTCCTGCGGGAGCGGGCACTGCTGGGATGGCTGGAGTGGGGATGGGTCGTTATAAATGGATTAGGTGATGAAAAAAGGGGGTCAACTATGGTGGGTCTGAAGTTTGAGTGACTGGGGCTATACTGACGTCAAAGGGGTTGGCCGATGAGGGTTTGGCTTTCTTGATGTGGGAGCGGTCCGATCGAATGTAGCTCTTGAAAGCTTCTGACGACCAGTGACCGAGTGCTTGTATCTGCTGCTGGGAGAGGCCTTTTTGGGCCGCTGTGGTTGCTGCGCCAATTCGGAATGAATGGCTGGGAAAATTATCAGCTGGGGTACCGGATAGGAGTAGAATGGATTTAAGGTACTTTTGAAATCAGAAACGAGTGACAGGGCGGTTGGAGTCATCTGTGAAAAGGGGGTCTGATGGGAGTTTGGACTGTGATTTCCTGAGCTGGACAAAGGCTAGGAGGGCTTGGTATGGTAGTATGGGTGATTGTAAGTTGAAAATAAAAATGTAATGGCCTTTCTTGGTCTGGTCTGTTTTACTTTGCTTAATGAAGTAAGAGATGGTTTCGTCATCCAGCACCGCTAGATCGGAGATAGTGGGGTGGATGTATGGATTGAAGCTAGATGTGATAGCAAGCTCAGAGCATCTAAAATAACCGAAGAAAGCCACCGCAGATAACCTCTGCGGAGGGTAGAACTACATTTGGTCAATATTTGTAAGGTTATGGGTTGCCTGGTGTCTAAGCGGGTGGGATGGGCTCTTTTGTGGAAAAATTGGATTCCACTTAAAGGCATTAGGGTGGGTGAATGGGAACGGCCTTTATTGATGCAGTGCACGGTAGCCTCGTTTGTCGCAGTGGATAATGATGCTGGTGGCGGACCATTCCTTACCCCACAGAAGGGCTGCGACGACTAAGGGATATAGCTTGAACAGAGCTGAGGATTTTAGCTGCTGTGGTGGCCACATAGATGCAAACCAGCGGCCTTGGTAAAATCCTCCGAAACCGACGGAGGGGGCGGCGTCAGTAAATAACTAAATGTTGATGGGAGAAGAAATTAAGTTATTATAAAAGAAAGATATGGATATTCTTTCTTGAACAATGGAATGGCCTAAGCTGAGCTCATTGCAGCACGAGTCGGTTAGTGATATTCGATCCTCTAGTGCGTGGGCGGAGGACGCGAGAGAGATGAGATGAAAGGGCGGCCCTGCGGGATGATGCGCATCGCGAAATTTAGATGACCAAGAATGGATAGCAGCTCGCATTTGGAGCAGCTTGGATTGTCTAAGAGGGTGGAAGCGACCAAGATCGTCCTATCAATTTTTTCCTTCGGCAGAGAAGCCTGGAATTTTTGTGAATCTTAAGTTGATACCCAAAAATTTGATGGAGGTGCTCGGGCCCGCGGTTTTGTCTTGGGCGAGAGGAATCCCGAGCTCTGCAAAAACCTTTTGGGTTGTCAAAACATGCGCGGCTGGGATGGAGGCGAGATGATTAAGAAATCATCTAAAAGATGGATCAGGTAGGGTATTGCATAATTGTTGGAGAGGATCCAGCAGATTGCCTCTGACAACATGTTGAAAATTTTAGGGCTGCTTCTGCAGCCGAAGGTGAGGCGAACGGAAAAGTAAAATGTATTATGCCAGCAGAAAATAAATGCCAAAAATCCGGGTGAATGGGCATCACTTTAAAGGCAGAGGTGATGTTGATTTTGGCCAGCCAAGCGCCGCGACCCGCGTTTTTGATCAGGGTAATGGCTTGGTCAATGTCATGGTAGTGGAGAGAATATTCTTTCAAGTGGAATGAGGCTGTTAACGCTTGGGAACCGGGAATTATGCGGGGATGAGAGATAAATTATGAGACGTCTTTTACCTGAGAATTTCCTGGTAGCTACACCGATGGGGCTAACACGGAAAACATTAAAGGGAGGGACAGAAAAGGGGCCGAACATGAAGTTTGCGTTGGTTTCTTTTTTAATTAGGAGATCGACTGTTTCAGGTTCAGTGAGAGCGGACTGGAAATTGGGGCAGATAAGGCTTAGGGAGGGGAGTTTTTCGACACTGGGGTGAAAGCCATGTGAGAGACCCGATAGTAGACAATCCAGGAAAGGGGTGGTTGGGATGTCTAGGAGATGCGGGACATAGCTGGTGGATTTGGGCTGGGATGGCTCGGGGCAGGAGGGAATAGATGGGTTGATTAGAGGGCATGTAATGGTGGAGTGGGTGACGGACGGATCGACAGACCGCGCAAGATATGTTGCAGCAGCCTAAAAATACTCTATTTTGGAGTTCGGTGTCCAAAGCCCCCCAGTAAGGACATTGGTTCCACTGGGCCACTCGGATGGCGCATTTAGCTGCGAATAATTTGTGGAAGGTGTAAAAGTGAGAGCCGCCATATGATAACGCGAGTTTGGCGACTATCGCGAGATAATCGATGAGCTCGCGTCTCCTGTGAGGAAAAACAGTGCAGATGACTTCTGTGTAACGGGTGAAAGCGATCGTGAATTCGGCAATTGATAAAACACGTGATGGATTGCGAGCTGTGTTTTTTAAAGTGACAGAAAATCCGCCGCAGTCGATTT
>NW_015512353.1:0-300 GCF_001515645.1 Sinocyclocheilus grahami | reverse complement strand
TGAAGCGTAGGAGGACGCTGGAGAAGGTGGCTGACGCCTAGAAGGTGAAGGTGATGGCGTGCCTCGGTGTCTGGAGGTATGAGCGACAGCGGCGCGGGATGGCCGGCGGCCCCGTGTTGCAGCCACGGGCACGATTATGGTGTCCTGCGGAGCACTGGTGTGCTGAACGGCGACTGGAGGACCCGTGGTGTCGAGCGCGTTGTCGTCTGGGAAAAGTTCGATCTCTGACATGATTGCGGCGATTGGGTGTGCCAGTGCTGAAAGACTAGAGATAATGAAGGTAAGGCTGCTTTGATTATT
>NW_015512352.1:6078-8953 GCF_001515645.1 Sinocyclocheilus grahami | reverse complement strand
GGGCGCTGACACTGCACCTGCAGCCCTGCTCCTCAGACACACGCTGACATCTTATTTTGACTGTCTGTGACTTATTTATATGAGAGGGCATGTTATATAATTAAACTGTGAATGAGGGCATATTGTATGTTATTTTAAATGAATGCAAAGCCCCAAAACAAAGCGTTATCTGTATTTATAAATAATTTCAGGTCGTCCGAAGAAGAATGTTTGAATGTCAGATTTAGTTCACTGGAGATTGTTTTGTCTCCAAACTGTTTGGGAGATCTGAAACAGGCCTAAAATATTTATTTCCTCATGTGACTTTACTCGATTTTGGGATAAAATATGATATGGAATCATTTTTAAACGTTTCATGTGTTTGATTATAGAAATGGTCAAACTGTTCAAATAAACCTTGAAGTTTGAGCTTCGCTGAACACAAACATCCTTGATAGCACACGTGCATCACGGACCCAATTTGCACAGGTACGTCTGCAAGACGTCTGTTAAAGATCTGGAAAGCATCTTCTGTGTGCAAACATCTGATAGACGGTCTCTAAGATGTCAGTTTTACATCATAAACATCTTAAAGACATCTTCTAAACGTCTATTTGACATCTGATAGGAAACGTCCTATAGACGTATTGCAGATGAGCAAACACTCTAAAAAATACATCTTGCAGACGTAATGCAGACGTCAAATAGACATCTCTGAGATGTAGGTGTGCTATCAAGGGAGACTCTATTTGACGTCTGCATTACATCTGCAAGATGTATTTTTAAGAGTGTTTGCTCATCTACAATACGTCTATAGGACGTTTCCTATCATATCTCAAATAGACGTTTAGAAGATGTCTTTAAGATGTTTATGATTTAGAATGAATGTAAAACTGACATCTTAGAGACGTCTATCAGATGTTTGTACACAGCGGATAAAGCGATCTTCTACGTGTGCTATCACTGTTTCTGCGTTTCACAGATCTTTCCCTGACCTATTTATTAGTGTTTTTAAGACTTGGGTGAGATAAGTTGCAGTATTTCTCCAAACTGTGTAATACAGTGTTTTTTCAGGGTGTTTTCGGTGGACTTTAGAGCTATAAAGCAAGTGAATGATTAATTTTGCTGCAGAAATGCGACTTAAAGGTTGGTGAACGGCGAGGCAGCAAGTTTCTCACAGCGACTGGATCTAATATAGGCCTAGATATAAAAATACAGTAACTAATAACTATTTAGCACCCTTAAGTTGAGTGTGTTAGTAGTTGATGCTGAAGCGGGAAAGTGAGGGCAAGTAAACGCGTCATCTGTCCGATGCTTCATTTATAACTTGAATCCATCAGAACAGCACATGGTTGGCTAGCGATGGAAGAAAGTAAGGTAAGATAAACTCTTTTAATGAAAAAACAAAAAACATGAAATAAACAATGATTTCAACTGGTTTCTCTCTATGACAGACTGGTCATGTAACTCCGCCCACAACTCCAAACAAAGCCACGCCCTCTCCGCCAGTGTCCACTGAACGGCCGAGTGAGTCAAAACATTATTTCTAAATGTTAAAAACGCCAATTTTTATTTTTTTTTAAGTTTAAAATGTATTTTTTTGGTTGTGTGAGCATTAATGTAAACATTAAGGGGACCTTTCCATTTTATTTCTATGCAAACATGTTTGGTTTTGAATGTTCTCTTTACTAAATTGTTTCATTGTTCCATAAACAATGTAGAAATAATATTTCTGTGCTGACATTATTAAAGTCCAGATAGCTTTGAATGAGCGTTCCATTAACGTTACAGGAAGAACGTTTGTTCAGAACGTTCCCAGAGCGTTCTGAGAATGTTCCTGTTAGTTGGCCGCTGCTGTTTGTTGATGCAGGGGTTTGTGTGTTTCTGGTTGCATTGTGAGAACCGTTCTGTCTGTTTTTGTCCTGCAGTGGGTTTGAGCAGCCCAGAGTTACTAAACGAACTGAAACAACCACCCACGCTCAAACACGTCCCCACGCACAAGGGACGGAAAATCGTGTTCTGGGGACAAGGACGACAGGTGAGACTCAGACTGAACACACACACTGGAGCAAATCAAACCATTAAGTATAAATCAATTCATTTAAAATTAAAATGTTATTGTTTACCCAGATATCATAGTATATATCAAAGTACCATTTGATCACTGTACCAATAAAGCATATTTTATTGTAATGGCACTATAGGCGACGTTTTTAAAAATGTTTCACCAGGAATAATCTTACTTTTTTTTTGTATCAAAATTGGAATGGGAAAAAATATATAATATTTGTTGTACTGGTGTGAGCTGGTTTGTCAATTTTGTTCTATTTTAATTACTATTGCATGTTAATAGGCTACTATTTGTTTCTTTTAAAATACATTAATCTCGCCATGAAAATAGCCATAGATGCTGGTATGGCAATAAAATAAAAAAATAAATCATACATATATACTGTACATAATATCCATACCATGGTATTTTTTTGTGGAATAATAATGCTTTTTATTTGTAAAGCACCCTTCTTAAATAAATGTATAAAAAATGTAAATGTTTTTTTTTATTCTAAATGATAAAATAGTAAAACTATTATTACAGAAGTTACAATAAAGTGTAAATGAATTTTTTAAAAAAGAGAAGAGAAAATAACAGGAAAAAATAAACTAAAATGACCAAAGAAAAAATACATATATATATTATTATATCAAAACCTTAAGTCTTAAGACTTATATGAATGCTTGGAGCTAATTTCAGTTAGAGTTTTCCATATAAACATAATGGCGAATATTCTTTAAAAGTTTACTGTCACATTCTTTTTATAATTTTTTTATTTATATTTTAACACTGTGTTTAT
Organism: Sinocyclocheilus grahami; assembly: GCF_001515645.1. Classification (NCBI taxonomy): domain Eukaryota; kingdom Metazoa; phylum Chordata; class Actinopteri; order Cypriniformes; family Cyprinidae; genus Sinocyclocheilus; species Sinocyclocheilus grahami. The sequence continues at coordinate 6,122 of NW_015512352.1, read as the reverse complement.
TTATTATGTTAAATTGCATAATCCAAAAATATTTCCAGAATTTT
>NW_015512352.1:0-1779 GCF_001515645.1 Sinocyclocheilus grahami | reverse complement strand
ATTAAACTTTTTCGGGGGGTATTTAATATTTTCACTAGAATTCTAATTATAATGCTCTTAAATGCTTTTAATCCATTATCCTTGTATTATTTATTTGTGTGTGTGTGTGTGTGTGTGTGTGTGTGTGTGTGTATTGGTGTTATTTTAGTATCATTTAGATACTATCATAGTTTTTATTAATATTTCAAAATAATTTTTGCTTTTCTTTTTTTCATTTTTCATTTACTTTTGCTAAAATTTACTTAAATTTGTTGAATTTTTGTCACTTTATTTTTTTATTTTTTCAGTGTTTTAGTTATTTTAGTGCATCAAGTTAAACTAAATGAAAGTGAGAAATATTTCCTTGGCAACAAGTTGAAATAAAATAAGTTTCAGGTTTTTATGTTTTATGTCAGTTAACGTTTATATAATTTCAAGTAACAAGTTTTCTATGATTTGTCATTTAAGTTAACTATAATAAATATCAGCTATTGTCTAATCTGTCTCTTTCCCCTGCTCTCTCTGTTTAATATAATGCAGCAGTGTGTAGTTTGCATGAGGTATAGATATTCTAAACTGATGAAGAAAAACAAAAGAGTTTAACTGTTATCAGACTGATTCGTCAGTCACACACACTGATTGTGTTCTGTGCTGCAGGTTCATGGAGGCCCTGGGCCCTCTGGTGGGCTTTTCACACTAATACAAACACTCCCACACAACATGACAAAGCTACTTAAGTTGTTTTAAAAGAGGTGCATTATTATTAGATAACAGATAGCAGAGGTGCATCTGCAAGACGTCTGTTAAACATCGCTCGATCTGGAGAGCATCTGCTGTGTACAAACATCTGATAGACGTCTTTAAGATGTCAGTTTTACATTCATCCTAAATCATAAACATCTTAAAGACATCTTCTAAACGTCTAAAGGGCCTCTGTGATCTTCTGGTCCTGCCGGTGCAATGTTCTCGTCTCTTATTTGTACACTAGATGTCGCTGTGTTCCTAATTTGATGATTTATGAGCAGTTCCTCGGGGAAGTTAAGTCTCAATAGATCTTTACACATACAAATTCACACAAACTCTGACATTCTGAGGAGCAAAGACATATCTTTACAAAATCCCCAGTTTCCGTTGCTCAAACGGTGTCAGACGTTAAAATACTCAGATGAAACAATGTTGCGGGTTGCTCTTTCAAAGCTCGGGGACTCTCAGTTAATGTATCAACTTTGGCTCAGATGTTTCTCTGCCTTGTAGGATAAACACAAAATAGACACATTTATGTCATTATTTGTCATGCGGTAAGAGTACAGAGCAATAAAATGGATGTTTTAAAGCAGCTCAGATCTTTTAATCTTGATGAGAAATGTTTGAGTATCTTGACAAATCTGAGCACAGTTTGAGCCGTTATTCAGATCTCTTCTGGAACTGGATTGTTTCTTTTATTGGGGTGTTTTTCTCCATTTAATCTCAGTGTTTCTCTACTGGTGGGTCACGACCGATAAATGTGCCGCAGGTCTGATCTGAATGCAAACAAGAACACGCAACTAGCCGTGTGATGGTGCATAGTTAAGATAGTAAGACAAATAGACTTATCAGGAAACACTTCCCGTATCTTTTGTGGCTAAAGTCAAAAGTTGTGTTTCCAGTCAAACGCTCCAATAGTTTAGCACAAATTCACGTGGTAGAAGCCTAAACTTTCAATGATCATATTCAGCTCATGTTAATAATGTTTGTACAGTATCTTTTGTTTGATTTCCCCCAGAAATGAGTTAAATCTGAGAAAACCTCCCTTTGGGGGTT
>NW_015512351.1:7763-8954 GCF_001515645.1 Sinocyclocheilus grahami | reverse complement strand
AAAGCCGATCAAGCATATGTTGACCGATAAATCTATATCCAAATTTTTATATACTTTTTGAGAGCCTGATTACAAAAAAGGTCTCGTCATTAAAAGCCACATCCCAAACCCTTCAACATAAGTAGCCTAGTTTGAACGGTGTACGTTTTAAAAATCTTTTTACTCTCCCATTACCAAATTTAGTCATTAAAAAGTCTTACAAATAAATAAAATAATGCATAACTAATGCAAACAAGTCACTGGACATCATTACACGTGTAAAGAATCAAAATGAATGCGCCATAGATCAATAAAACAGAATAGCCTCTGCACGGACAATAATTTAATTATTTTAATTACTAAACCATATTTTTGATTAAAATAATAAGAGAAAAATAAAAGTTATGGTTATTATTAATAATGAATCAATGATTTTGAAAAAGTAACAAATTAATACCACTGTTTTAAAGCGGCACTATGTAACTTTTTCTGTGTTCAAAATTTGCTAAATGTATATAATGAGCGAGTACATCATGAATTCATCTTCGAAACCGCGTTTTTGTCCGAATCACTCCGGTACACTTATAATAAGTGCTTATATTCGGACTATTGCAGGCTGGTCACCGCTGCGGAGGAACACATACCTGCGTGAATCGCCAGAGACATACACTTAGAGAAGTAGCTCCGGTTATAAATAAACCCCAAATAATTCACAACGTTTTATTATAATAATGTTCTCATTAGAATGTTATATACACTACATTCCCAATCATAGTTATTAATGTTGTGCACTGCTGTTTGAGCTGCGTGCGCTGAGCTAAAGATGATCACCGGTAAACTGAAGCGCTCTTTTAACTTAACCAAACGCATTCTATTTGAGATAAATCAGATATACATCAAATAAACACAATATTACAACGAAAAATTGCACAAAAGGCTGCAAATGCACAAATTAACTTTCTGTCATGGAGGTAGCTCCGTTGTGGACGCGCTCAACTCACGCACAAAACATGGCCGCACAAAGATTCCACAACATTATTTACAATGTTCTCTTTATACTTTTATGTAGCCTTTATGACAGACTTGCCCTGCACATGTTGCACTTAAGTGTATTTTCCTTTTCGAAGTGATTCCAGTCATATTTCAAGCATTTCAAAACCATCATGGTGAACAGCGCGCATCTGAAGTGTCTCTGAAGGAAATAATGCATTA
>NW_015512351.1:7083-7727 GCF_001515645.1 Sinocyclocheilus grahami | reverse complement strand
TCTGAAGGAAATAATGCATTATTTATCGGCTTTAAGATATCGGGCTGATACCGATAACAGAAAAAAAAATGCATTTATCGGCCGATACAGATACGGTGGCCGATATATCGTGCATCCCTAATTGCAAGATATAAACCTGTAACTCTGAGAAGAACAGTTAGAATTGAGAAAAGTAAACTCAGAATTGCAAGACAAATAGTCAGAATTGTGAGAAAAAAATTTGCAATATTATTGATTTATTATTCCGTGGCTGAAACAGGCTTCCATTGTTTTGAACCTGGAACATTCCTTTGATTTATGATTTTCTACCCATGACCAAAAAATATGTTTTTATTACTTGAAATAAAATTTATGTTAACTGAAATCAAATAAATGCAATAAAGAAATGTAGCTAGTTGCCAAAGCATAATTTCTCATTTTCTTTTAGTGTAACTTTAAGTACTTAAATAACTAAAACTGAAACTGAATTAATAAATAATAAAAACTGTATAAATATATTTATATTTAAGAAATAAAAACATAGAAAAAGTCATTGTACTTTTTACTCTTTAAGTTAAAAGTAACTTTTTCACTCACAATTCTGAGTCGAAAAAAGACAGGAATTGTGAGATACAGTGGGGCAAAAAAGTATTTAGTCAGCCACC
>NW_015512351.1:4458-5624 GCF_001515645.1 Sinocyclocheilus grahami | reverse complement strand
TGGTGGCTGACTAAATACTTTTTTTCCCCACTGTATATAAACTTAGTGTTGAAAGAAAAAAAAAGTCAGAATAAAAAGCTGTAATTACTTTTATCACATGGGAAAAAACAACAAAAATAAAATTACTAAAACTTTAACTAAAATTAAAATAAAAACATAAAATACACAAATAAAATCTAATTCAAAATATTCAAAACTGTAATAGTATTTCAGTGACAGTTAAATAACCCTGGTATGCAGACGTTTGACGTTGAGCCCATTTTTCTTTCATTTGCAGCGTTTTTCTGTGTTTTGCGGTGTTTTTCTGTGTTGTTTGCTGCAAGCGTTTCTGCGGCAGCAGAAGACATTGGGTTTGAGAAGGTCAGCTCATTATCTGCATTCAGCCTGGTTAAACTTCATGCAAAACATCTTTGGATTGTTTTACTTCTTTCATATTTATACATTCAGAATTGCTGAATATATTTCTAAACATATTAGCATAAAGCATGCATTATGAATGCTTCTATCTACGTTGTGTGCACGAGTGAAAGCTGGGTTTACGCAGATGTCTGACAGCATACTGTGTGTTTGAGAGTCAGAGTGTGGAGCTGCAGTGCAAACAGAGTCGCAAACACTGCAAACTAACATCAGGAGCTGCAGCTCGTTCGGAAAATACATCTTCTCTCAGTTTTCCAGCGTATGACTCAGATCACTTACGTACCGAGCACTGAGAACATTTGCTGATAAATCAGAAGAGCTCTGTTCCATAACTTATGTAAGATGATCATAATAATCATAATAGGGACTGGTAAAACCATGGTGCGGATCAGACAGTCATGTGTCTGATTGCTGGAAAGATCTAAGAACAGAAACAGCACTTTGCTGAAGACTGGAACTGTTATTTGAGTGGGACAGATTATACTGTGATGGATGGAAGATAGAGCATTGACAGCTTTATATATATATATATATGATCAGATTGTCTGGATCTGGTAAGAGTCTGCTGTGCTTTGAGGAAACTTCAGTACATGTGGCACAATATTGAGTACAGTGATCCGGTCTGGAAGAGTTTTGTGTGTCAGGAACAGCTCTGAAACGCCAACACGACAGTCATCCATCGAGACACAGATGGTGCTCTTGCTGTTCACATCTGGAAGGTTTTGGTCTAACATCTTCGTTTTGACAGA
>NW_015512351.1:2331-3906 GCF_001515645.1 Sinocyclocheilus grahami | reverse complement strand
TTTGCAACTACGTGTCAACTAGCAGTCTTTAGAGTATTAGTAAACTGTCTGCTTAATATCTTCTAACACTTTACTTTGATGGGCCCACAGCATACTGACTATGAGAAACTTTGCAAGTATATGTCAACGTATTCTACTAACCCTAAACCTAACCTAAGTCTACTCTGAGAATTAGTTGACATGTAGTTGCAAAGTTACTTATAGTTAGTAGATCTTTGAAGGTATGTTATGTGATTGATTTGCTCTGTGTTAGCCTAATGTCAGCTTGGCAAAGCTGTTGCTTCAGTGACTGTCTGGTTATAGGTTTGGTTAGTTGTGAGAGTGTGTTTAGTTATACTGAAACCTGAGCTATATAATATAATCGATCTATTCTCTATTATAGATCAGTGGAGAAAAGCGACGGTCCGTCATGGGCACGCGTGTTATTGTGTTTGTGGCGAGTGCAGGCACCTGATAATGTTATATATCAGAGGAAGATGGATGTTGTTAGTTTTTAAACCAATTTAGTTTAGCAATTGAGGAGAATATGGCCTATGTACAGATCAGTATTATTTCTCAAAGTCTTGAATGTTGTTTGTTTGAATGTTGAATGTTTCTGTAACTCCTCTGCTCACCGAGGGTGCATTTATTTGATTACAAATACAGTAAAAACAGTGACATATTATTACCATTTAAAACAGCTGTTTTCTATGTGACTATGTGTCTTTGTTGCTCAAGACACATTTCTGATTATTATCAATGTTGAAAACAGTTGTGCTGCACAATAGTTTTGTGGAAACCGTGACACATTTTTTTTTTCAGGATTCACAGATGAATAGAAAGTTCAGAAGAACAGCCTTTATTTGAAATATAAATATACTATAACATTATACATTTCTTTACTGACACTTTTGATAAATTTAGATAGATGGACATACGGACATACGGATAGACAGATAGACAGATGGACAGATGGATAGACAGATGGACAGACGGACAGACGGATAGACAGACGGACAGACGGATAGACAGACGGACAGACGGATAGACAGACGGATAGACAGACGGATAGACAGACGGACAGACAGACGGATGGATAGACAGATAGATAGACAGACAGACAGACAGACAGACAGACAGACAGATAGATAGATAGATAGATTATCGTTGACATGATTGCAAAGATATTATTTAAACTGAGCTGGATGTTGACATCACTGAATTCAATGATGAACTGTCTTTAACTGAAAAATGAGTGTTTACTATTGTCACTTTGCATTATTGACACTATTTTCCTAATTAATGCTGTTCAGTTGCTTTGACACAATCTGTATTGTTAAAAGCGCTATATAAATAAAGGTGACTTGACTTGACTTGATAGATGGATAGACGGAAAGACGGATAGACAGATGGATAGATGGATAGACGGAAAGACGGACAGACGGATAGACAGATAGACAGACGGACAGACGGACAGATAGACAGATGGATAGACGGACAGACAGATAGATAGATGGATAGATGGATAGACGGATAGACAGACGGACAGACGGATAGACAGATGGACAGATGGATAGACAGATGGACAGACGGACA
>NW_015512351.1:0-593 GCF_001515645.1 Sinocyclocheilus grahami | reverse complement strand
CTGTTAAAAAGAATGTTTTGAAGTGGTAAACAAAGATTATTGGAGTCCATTTTACAAGAAAATACTGTTTCAGTTTTTATACTTCATTTCATGCTTTTATGCATTTCATCACGAGAGCTAAATGCATTGAGAGTGTGCTTTCATCAAACAGAAAATAATGAATTATATGGACTCAAAATGAATGTATATATTTTAAACTTGTACATCCATGTGTGGTAAACCCGAGTGTCTGTGTAGAGTAAAGGCCAGTAATGAAGTTGAGTTGAATTGAGTCTCTCAGACAAGTCATTAGTGTGTGATTAGAACACAATCAACTCAACAGTCAATTAGAATAATATCCAATCACGCTTCAGAGGTTTAGTTTAATTGGGCCGCCAAACACTGTGGAAATAGATGGCAAAACTGACACATTTATTGTAATTTTCTATACAAATATGCCACTCAATTCAGAGACTGTGAATCTGTGCATTCAAACATAAACACACTCCCTCCATAAGCACATACACTTTCATCATTTATAACACATATTCAGTCTGTGTGTTTGTTTGACTCGCCGCAGGAGGCTGTGTGTGTGCGTCCCGCTGGGATGTGAT
>NW_015512350.1:0-2740 GCF_001515645.1 Sinocyclocheilus grahami | reverse complement strand
GCAGACGGACCTGTGCCCGCTCAAAAATTCCTCTCGCGAGTTTGAGCGAGGACACGGGCGTCACCCCGCGTCGTTATTTTCCTTACTCATCAGTTTAAGGCATGAGACGCCGAGTGCTGCGCTCGCGGAGGTCTTCCCGCGCGCCCTGCTTCTGCGCGACGGTGAGGAGCGAGCGATAACCGCGCAGTGCGCCCGCGGGCCACCGATGACACCCGGCACTCCTCCTCACACACACACACACACACACACCACACGAGTGCACTTAATAGTGTGCGGAGCGAGAAAACGCCTCGCTTGTGGCTCCAGCGCGGTCCTCGGCCGGTGCATTGTGGGATAGGCCGTGACGTCACCGCGTCTGCTGTCTGGAGGCGGAGCTTAGCGCTTCTGTCTGTAGTTAGTTCCTCTGATGCTGCTGTGATAGTTTAACACACTGGGTGGTCCTCTAGATGTGCTTGCTGTGCTGAGCTGATGTAGGAAGTGTAGTTAGAGGAATACAGGAATCAGCAGATGGAGGTGGTCAGAAGCGTTCAGCATCAAAGACTCGATGCAAGGGTTTCACGGAGACAAAGCAATTGTTAGAAAGAGTGACAGAGTTCAAATATCTTGGATTCATCTTTGATGAGAAGTTAACTTGGAGGAGACATATTAAGAATGCAGTCCAGAGCACTTAGAGTCTGCTGTGGAGCAATAAGAGCACCTCCTCTAGATGATACACGGCTCTCGCGTTTTCTCGTGCTCCGCGTGTATTTCGACCCTTTCCGCTTTCCGTCACGCAGCGCTTAGCCCCGCCCACATGCATGTACGTAACGCGTGCGTGCTGCGCTCCGCACAGAATCCACACAAGCGCAGATATGGCGGATCTCTCTCTGGACGAGGTGATTCGTCGACGCAGTTTTAACGCTAGAGGAGTCAGCAAGAGGTACATCTGTTCAGATTCTTCGAACGGCGTTCATTTAAACCGCCGGGGCGTTTTAGCGTTATTCTGTCGTTATACACACAGTCGTGTAGCTCCTGGTGCTGAGCGCGATGTCCCGCCTCCTCTCGCCGCTGATTGGTTAATACGGCCGTTTGAGCCTTCTCATTGGCTGACGCGCGTGATTCGTGGCGTCCTGCGCGTTTCTGGTCGCTTTAACAAACAAACCTCGTACATTACATTCCTTTAATTCCTGCCTACCTTTCACCTTATCCACACAAACTAGAGCGCGTTTGTTATTAGCACGCGAGTGCCCTCAGTGACTGATCGATGTATCGACCGATATCCGAGAGAATACCAGTGCTTTTGATTTAGATGCTTGCACTGTAAATATATATATATATATACACATGTAATGTACAATGCCGTTTTTCACCGTGTATAGTGTGGGTATGTATGCATCTATACCAGTTCTGTTGGTCTTTGTGTAACTCCGCTGTTGTCCCTCCCACAGGCCCATATATGGCAGAGGGGCGGGGCCAGTGGGCGGGGCTTTCGATGCCCGTCAGATGATTGGCAGCGGTGACGTCAGACAGCGGCTGGGAGTGGGCGGAGCTACAGCAGGTAAGCGCCCTAGCTCGGGTTTACTCTGGGCTCTGTCTCGTTGTTCATCGCTCTGTCCGTGCAGCGTTTCAGGTGAAGGACGCGCGAGAGAAGCTGGGGCAGAAGGACGCTCGGTTCCGGATCCGGGGGCGAGGGGGCGGAGCTGGAGCCGGAGCCGGAGCCGTACAGGACGCGCGGCAGCTGCTAAACTCACGCAAGCAGCAGCAGGCTCCGCCTCCGAGCGCCACGCCCGTCAAACCCATGGGAATCCCTCACGTCCAGATCCACAACACCGGCCCCGTCTCCGCCGGGCCCCGGCCCCAGAGCGCCAGGATGGGCGTGGCCCTGCAGCCGGGGGGCGGGATCACGACGGTAGTGGACGCGCGCGATAGGTTGAGCTTGAAGAGGAGCGTCCCGACGACGTCCAATCAGAGCGCGGCGTTTTTGAAGATCACCAAAACCATCCAGGTGAGCGGATAGATGAGCGCCGCTTGTTACTAGGGCTGGGTATCGGTCGCGATTTTTCGATACTGATACCTTGACTTCGATACCGGTTCCTGAACGACACTTTTTTTCGATACCAACTAATATTACCACCCAAGCAAACTAAAACATTTCTTAATCAGTGTTTTCTATCGGAATAAGCGCTTGCGTTCAGTCAATAAAGATCGAATAGTTCTTAATGTGTTTGAGAAGTGAGAAAGACCACACCAAAGACGTAAACAATAACAAAGGCGTTGGAACGCTACTGCGCATGTCTGGTCCTGAAGCATTTCCGGTAGCGCCATTTTTAAATCTCAGATCCATCAAAACAATCCTGTACTTTTAAAGAACCTCGCTACTGAGAAATGTCATGTAGCTTTTCTGCTGCGAAACTATTTTACTGATAAATTCGCGGTGCAGCGCTGACAAGAAGTCTCTGTCTTGAGCAATGCGTAAATCCGGCCCTGTTAGACGGCAATCGGAAGTTATTACAAACACTCGATGGTGGTTTGAAGTGAGTTTTGAGTAAAAGCGGAATATAAATCTTATTTATGGTCTTATGTAGCATGATGCTACAGTTTAAATGGTCACATAACCCGCGCTTTCGGTCTATATACTGCTGGTGTTACAGTACCACGAGAGCTAAAGAGAGCAGACTGCTCCGTGCGCTTCGCTCTCGCGGATGATCGATCTGTACCGCGCCTCTAGTCGAACACACCGGCTAGTGCTGCAGGATTATTG
>NW_015512349.1:8285-8955 GCF_001515645.1 Sinocyclocheilus grahami | reverse complement strand
GTATCCCTGCTCCATTACAAGTGCAGCACTTCACAAACAAAGCAACCCCACACCTGACCTTTTCAGTCAATGCAGAGAGACATTAATTTCAACTCAGCTAATGTGGCATGTTCATCTTAAGGACAACATCAGCCATCACCAAAGGGAGAGCCAAACAGAAGTAGGTAATGAGAGGTTATTGACTGAGGCTTTGTGTCTGCTTTTCATTAGTGGCTGAGTGAGTGAAGACCAGTGGCTGTGGAAAAGCTGGGCAGAAACAGTGGTATCCCAATGACCCTCAAAGGCTTTCATCTAACGTTTTAATCAGAACTGTGCTACAGACATACAGGCAAAAGGATTGAGTGTTAAGTGAGGGAGTCTACATCTTCAAAGAACCACTGCTATTCTCAAAGCTACATTCAACCCACTGCTGACCAGCCTGAGAATAAGTGAATCAAGGTCTTATAATGTTAGTCAAGGTTTTTGTTTGATAATTTAGTTTTTCCATGCTCACTCGCTCTGACCCTAAGGATAAAATTGTGGGATTTTGCTGTCCAATATTGTTGCCCTATCATTCAAAAACAGTCCCTTGCAAGACAGAATAAAAGCACTGAAATGCTACACAAACTATAAAGGGATGCAGTTTTTTTTAAAGTGTGTTTAAAAAAAATCTATCAGTTTATACAAATCA
>NW_015512349.1:6493-7328 GCF_001515645.1 Sinocyclocheilus grahami | reverse complement strand
ATGTAATCCACCTCCTAGTGCCTATAGCTTCAAGCATTACTCTTTGCTCTCTAAAAGCCTACGATTTCAGGTACTCTGCAAAAATGTTCCATATATAATAGGAGCATGTCTGTTGCTTTTAATCCTCAAGCCCCTCAGTGGCTTGTGAGAGATGATAGAACGGAAGAAGCGGATCGAGTGGAGGAGAATTTTTGCACTGACACTTGTTTTCATAGCTTGCTCTCTACTCATCCATAATTCATGATCATAAAGCGATTTCTTGCTGCCTTCTCCCTAATGCCCCCCTCCCCTTCAGACCAATGAATGTAGGATGGATGGAGAAAGCACCAAAAAAGAGCAGGGAATAGTGACAAAGACAGACCAAGAGTGAGAGAAAGATGGCTGCTGTCACGCATTACCTCAAAAACAAAAAGGGGTTTTAATGACCTGAACTGTAGAGAAAACATTTACAAGAATATTCTCTCTCTAAAGGAAATATATGGCATGAAGAACAAGAAAAGGCTTCTCTGGTGCATTCTAAGTGTGATGGGAGAAAGTGTTAGTTCCCGCTCTCCCTCTCTCTCTTCCTCCCTCTGTTTCTCTGCTCCCAAGCGGCGGCGTTCTGATGGAAGCAGACGTCACACAGGAACTGCAGGTCTAATTTGACTCATCTCTGTGAGAACAACCAGCAATCAGGAACCCCATCCCATTTCTCTCACTCCTGTTGCCCCAAGGGACACATCCACCTACACGCTGACTCAACACTGCAACAGTCCAAAATGTTTACATCAACCTAACCGCTGGGACTCAGGAAGGGCGACTAAAGTAGTCCAACACGGATTCACATAAAAAAAAA
>NW_015512349.1:2799-3245 GCF_001515645.1 Sinocyclocheilus grahami | reverse complement strand
TTTTTAAATATAACCTCATTTAGCATGTGACACAGTTCCTCTAGGCTGCACTGGAAGAAAAGAGGGCCAACCTGACACTCATAGTAAATAGGAGACCTGGTTTTTTATTCCCACAAGAACAAAATGCAGGAGAATGGTCGTCTGACTGTCACAGAACCATAAACGGTGCTGAAATATGGTCGAAATGAGGACCAGGTTTCTTGTTTACGACAAAACAGGTGTATACTAGGATAAACGCTAAAAAACATTGGACAGTAGGTTAGCTACACAAGAAACAACTAGGTAGGACAACAGAGGAATTAAAACAGTGTACACAGAAACTAAGCAGGCACAAATCTAATTAGGCACTCTGGAGGCCATGCAATTTTAAAGGTTCTTTTCTGATGCACTAAAATCCTTTAAGTCTAGAGGCACTCTTTTTTAAAAGCATCTAAGATCTTGTTTCA
>NW_015512349.1:0-2170 GCF_001515645.1 Sinocyclocheilus grahami | reverse complement strand
ATTTGGACTCTAATGACTAACACCAAAATAGCTGATTCTTTGGCATACACTTGCGTATGAAAAGTGTAATGAAACTAATCCAGGGTGAGAATTGAGTGAAGAAATTTACCATCCTACGGGACCAGAGACCAAGAACTCTACAATACACTGCAGTGGGATAACTGTGTCGTTTTGTATTGGGCTGCTCATATTACTTTCCCTCTTGTCCTTGATAACTGAAAGTTTGTCTGGACTTGCTGTCTGAATGCTCCCAATGGAGTCTTTTCTGAACGTCCTCATTCCCTCATGGCTGGGTGGTCACAGTTTTTTTGTCCCCAACCTTTGCAAAAAAACAAGAGTAGCCTATCACAGAAGAGTCTATGAAAAAAAGGGTTTCCAAGAAAAGGAAAAATCTATTAACAATTGTTAGTAATTAAATCTTTATATTTATGTTGGTTTCGAAAAAAAAAGTTTAAATTAAATGACGTGGTATAACCATTGAGTAAAAGGCATAATATAAGTCATAAAAGCTAAAAAGCTTTTAAATATATTTTTCATGTTGAAAAGCATTTTTACTAATTCCACAAATATCATATGTTTTGGGGGGCTATACATTATGATATTTTACAACCAGAACTAACTTTTCCATTTCATAAAAAGGTCAAATTATCTGCTTTTTTACACAGTTATGAAGGTATTGGGCTCTGATATCATTTCCTGATTTATGGTTCTTTCAATGCATGTTGTTTGTGTGACTTTGATTTTGCGGAAATGTATATTTTTTTATCATTTTTTTCTTCAATATGATATCAAGACAGTCTGTCACTGAAATGTTTGAAGTTATGTTCCCCCCACAATTTTAAAATGTATTTAAAAATTAAAACAATAAAAAAATAAAAATATGTTAATTATAGATTAGATGTATTTGAGTCATTTGATCATTTTTAATGTACTGTATTTCTGAATAAATTAATAAAGCTGGACAAAAATTATCTGTTTTTGTAAAAGTGCAGATGTCTAGATTTAATTATCATTCTGTTAAATGTTTCTGTAACTTGAGAACACTAATAAAAAGCAAAGCATAAAACTGTTCACATATATTATATTTATCTGGATCTTACTGCAGCTTTGTGAGGACTCTGTATCTGAAATATGTGAATCATGCCTCTGACTGAGAGAAATGTAGAACAGAAAAACTCACCTCCTGAACAAGTACTATTGTGTCCTGAAGCATTTAGTCTCAGTAACCTCGTGAATTTTATGAGGCAAGCTATTCTAATTCCTTCCATATAATGTTTGAAAGCATAAAGCTGTTATTTTATAATAAATTCTCTGAGCGCATGACTTCTAAATAGAATGCTTTATGTAGGCTAGATAAAATAAAGCATTCTATTCAGAGTTCATCCATTTAGAGAGGACAGTATAGCTCCGGAGGACAAAGTATCACAGCAGATGCTTTGGGCATATAAACAGATTTATAATATAAAATGGCTCCTATTTTCTATAAAAATGAAATCTGCTCAGAGAGCATCAGGATTTAAGAGAGATGCTATAATTTGAACTATATTTAAAATGAATAAAATAAATGAAAGCGAAGTCTTATTCACAGGGAGCAGCCATCATTGCTTCAATCTAAAATAGTGTGCAAGGACCAGTGCAAAGCGGTGATTATCTGCCTCTAAGATTCATTTTGCTCACAAAAAAGCTCCTATCTCACATTCATGTTCACTCTCTCCATCAATCTTTCAGTTGAGAAAGCAAACAGCAGAGAGTAAGCCAGACTCTGGGTGTGAGGACAGTCAGAGCTGAGGAAGTCTCAGTAAGCTGCTGAAAGCAAGCAAGATTACGGTCTTCCGAAAATAAACAAAATGCTTAAAGAAGGGCTGCCATCCTAGTCTGAATCCCTCATCCCTCACACCACATTTCCTTCATTTTGAGGGATATGAAAAAAGTACCGTTTACCACAGGTTTCACCTTGTAAAACGAGACTTCTTCAGCTAAAATATGTGTTTATTTCACACAGACAACACACACTGAAAAAAAAAATCTGTAAAAATGGGGCACAATGTACTATATTAATATGAAAGAATTTTTCTTTTCTTTTTTTTTTTACAGGTGTTTAACCTGTATTTAGAATGTTGCACTTCATTGCATTGTGTTTTAGAGTTAACAGAAATGTCTGTAAAATTAA
>NW_015512348.1:8098-8955 GCF_001515645.1 Sinocyclocheilus grahami | reverse complement strand
TCCATTAGCATGAAGAAGGGGACTACTATCATGCGCACTCAGTTTCGTTATTAGGTTACTCATCTGACCCACATGCAGGAAAGCATTAGCTGGCTTCATTGCGTGGAATGCTGGAGCTTCTTTAAGATCAAGTGAAATTATTTGTTCCTGTTCTAACAGGCTAACACTGTGCATAATGTGAGCAATCGCAGAACAAAATATGTTTCAGCTATTTAAAAAAGTATCTGAGAGACTCATCATGAGGTGCAGATGGGTCAATATCCAACACATGTGACATATCTTAAAATATGTCCATGCTAACATTCTGGAGAAGCACAGCATATAGTTGAAAAAAATAATTAGATTAGGAGTCACATTATGAGGAATCATTTGAGATAAAAGTCCACTGTACCATGAAAACATACTGTAGTTTTCATTTCAAACCTCCAGAGTCCAAAAACACCATTTATTTAAACAAAGCTACAAAAAGGATTCATTCTATACTTACAGTGAAATAATTTTACCTAATTTTACATAAATGGACCTCGGGTAAAACATATGAAATAATAGTAAAAGCAAATACCTTATACAAACCATAAAAAATATTAGTGTTAATAAGTAGTGCAAGTCAATTGTAAGCTTCAGTAACTGAGTATTAGCAGAGTGGGGTGTGATGAGGGTTTCCCTTAAAGGGATAGTTCACCCAAAAATGAAAATTCTGTCATTAATTACTCACCCTCATGTCGTTCCAAACCCGTAAGACCTTTTTTAAGTTAACAAATTAAGATATTTTTGATGCATTCTGAGAGCTCTCTGACCCTCCCATAGACTGCAAGGGTACTACCACGATCAACGTCCAGAAACATAGCAAGGAGATC
>NW_015512348.1:0-2357 GCF_001515645.1 Sinocyclocheilus grahami | reverse complement strand
ACCTCCTCTCCTAGGTTCACGAAACGGTCGTCCATAAAATGCATTGCTGTTCTGTTGTAAGTAATCTTAAAGATTCCTAAATGCATCTACTTCTGGAAGGCCAAATAAAGTGCTTTTGCTTTCGCCTAGAAACACACAGCGTCTCCCTGACATGCTGCTTCAACACTAACTGCGGTTACTGAAACCACGCCTTCTTTCTTTGCGTGCACATTTGGGCGCATTATGCAAATATTTCCACATAGTGAGGTAGATATGTGGGGGCGTGTAAGAACGAGCCGTTTTAGGGGGGCGTGGCAGAGTCTTAACTTTGATAAAGAATACCTCTTTGGTTTTGAGACTTTAGTCTTTGCAACTTCAGGGATCTTATCTATGCACAATCAGCTTGTAACACTCCAAAGAGAAAGGAAAACTTGAAATCGCATCCTATGACCCCTTTAACGTGAATGTGTTCGGGAGACCTGAAAGTAAAACCCACTACTACAAACAGAAATGTGCTTGCCAGAGTAAACAAGCCCTCATATACTGTCCGTTCATGAACCACAACACACTGACAGTAAACTACACCATCACTACCCACTGCAACCACACAAGTTTTGTTGTTTATAATGAGAGCGACGCGTTCTATTTTTATAGCGTCGCGTCGCTTTCTAGACGGGCGTTACTGTAAACATATACGATAGTGTGTAACAACAGTACACGACAATGAAAAGAGAAATCGCACTTCTTACCACTTCTTAGTGCACTCTACGGTGAGTTCTTGAAAGGACGCGGCAAACTGAAACTTCGACGCTCTTTTGCCAGCGCGCTGAAGCCTCTTCCAAACCGATGTCATGACTGCACTTATATTAGACAATTCCTCCCAGAAGAGACTGGTGAATTAAAAATACATCGTGGGAACTGCTGTGTCACTTCGCCTACGCCCGATGTTTGAGGGACGGCAGCTCCGCGCCCCGCGCCTCATTCACACACGCTCCAAATGTCAAAGTGAAGGCTGCAGAAGATAAGCGCAGACAGATCAGAGGAAACACAACCAACCACTTGGGTTGAACTGACACATCCTGCACAGCAAACCCTTGGAGTGGCCGGGGAAACAGAAATGCAGGGTTTTTATATTTTTTATATATTTATAGCCCTATAATCAATGTAATAATAAGACAATAAAGTGTTAGGGAGTAGGCTAGCCTTATTTTCCTCATTAAGTTAATATTGTAGCCATTTTTATATAGCCATATTTATGTAATAGGGCTTAGGTTTTGATTAAAAAGTCCACAAATGCGTGTTTGCTTTATCAGCAGTTTTAAGCTTTCAGACATCAAGCTTAGGTCTAGAGAATTCTGTCCTGCAAATTAAAATTCTATTATAAATAGAAATACAATTTAAAAACAAATCCAATTTTTTTTGTCGTATCAGTTGCACCTTATTTATATTACTGTGTATATAATATATATATAAAATATAAATGAATATTATACAAATATATAATATATTGTTATAATAGGCCTATTATATAATAATTAATAACAATATTATATACACTGTAAACTTATTTTTCGAAGTTGTAAATAAAGATTATGTGTACATTTTCTACTTAAAAATTCACATTTAGTTCAGAAACTTGCTGATTCTTTATAACAGTAAAATTTACTTGCAATTTCTATGTGAAAATTGTTTCTACACTGTTAATATTTTTTTTTGATGTTGATGAATTCATTCACATTCGTGAATCGTTTTGGGCTTAATGATTGTTTTACCGTTTAACAGACTAAAAAGACAAAGGCTGTTTATTGACAAATTACAATGTGACAACATGCCCCACCATTGTCAGCATGTAAAATGAACTGTAAAAATATGATCAGGAACAAAGCAAATGTGATATATAGTACAGATCTTTCCTTCTGGGTAAGGCGAAGTAATATTTCTTACCTTGCCATAGGAAGCAGTTTGTCTTGTTGAAGTGAATGGAGGTTGGCGGGGCTATTCAAAGCACTCTGTGAAAGGTTAAAGGTCACCATTACCTCATTCGCAAGCAGTTTTTTTTCACTGTGCTTTAAACAATAGGATGAAACCAAAGACTAGTGTCAACAAGAGTGGGATATTACTTTGCATTGCTTCTATAACTGATACAGTCGACTGTTAGTTCTTGCTCAGTACAGTCATACTTTTTGAACTATAGGTTTAGGTGTGGCTAAAATAGCAGGTAGCTTGTGCAGCAGATAGCCTGATGTTATGTTATTATGACCTGAGACCAGTTTTGTAGACATCGTAGCATCATTGTGATCCTAATATGGGCACCTGGAGCTGATTCTAGATCCGTGTGAGTGGGACAGGCTGAAACTTGCCCCTGCTGATGAGAGTTT
>NW_015512347.1:8646-8956 GCF_001515645.1 Sinocyclocheilus grahami | reverse complement strand
CTATGAACTCAAACAAGTCTCATCCAATTCTCTAAGATCACATGATCTGAGCTGCTCCACATTCATTTGAAATCTCTATCCTCTTACTGTATAACAACTACTGACTCATTTGACTGTTTTTATTTTAGTTGAGTTTTAGAAGAAACGTCTGAGACCCAGCTGATACCTAAGAGAAACAGAATTGAAAATTTGATATCTATCTATTAGGGATGTAACGATTCACTCAACTCACGATTCGATTCTAATCATGATTTTGATTTCACGGTTCGATTCACGATTTGTTTTAACAAAATGAGATTTAAGACAAATT
>NW_015512347.1:4761-7133 GCF_001515645.1 Sinocyclocheilus grahami | reverse complement strand
CCAACATTACGTTGCCTTTTGTAATGAATCAAAGATTTGTGCACCTTTAAACACACATGCGTGTAGCTCAGCTTGTCTGTTTTATTAGTATAAATAGTATACAATTCTTTGGTTTTGTGGGAAGTTATGGGGATGAGATAATGTTTTACTAACATGTTTTTAATCCCTGGTCAGAATACATTGCTGCTTTTGAATGGGCATAATGGGAGAAATATGTAATTTTTTTGTTCTTCTAATTGCATGTACCTGCTTGGTAAAAAAGTTAAATTCAGAATTGAACACGAACGTCTTAATGTTTGGTTTGTCATGCTTTAATGACAGCAGCACTGGAGCTGCATGAACAAAACCTGATGATCATGTTCTCCAGTATGATCTGAGATGATCCAGAGAGCTTTTTCAGCTTCAACGCAAGCCAAACAACCTGACAAAGTCACATGATCAGCCAATTAGTCTAGAAATAGAGCAGAATGTGGAACTTATCAATCAAAACTTTTTGTTGTTGTTGTTATTTTGAAGTAGTCAAAACTGGGAAACTTCATTTATTTCCAGGTTTAATTGAAAGAGCAATCACAGACTTTCTATGTAGTCTCAGACTTTTAGACCCACCGTATTAATCAGAAGCATTATTAGTTTCTTTAGCTGTTGATGTTTTTCCGTCGCTTCATTCATCTCTATTCTTATTCTTTTTTTAAATCTCGATTCACCCATGTGATCTCTCACTCTCTGTTCCAGTGTCATGTTGTTGTTCAGCTGAGGTCACACTACTACACCTCAGCCGTCTGTAGATTCGCTTCTGCTGAAAGTGGCTCTTGTGTTGGAAAGTACAGATACTTGAGACTAGTTGTGCGTGTGGGTTAGTTACAGTAGGCTGTGGTTTAGTGCTGTGGTGCTCTGTAGAGGTTAGAGGGGTTGAGTCTCCATGACTTTGATCAGGGTTTAACCTCGTCTGGATTTAGAGCTGAACTGAGATCTGTAAGAGGCTCATCTCAAACTGAGAAGCCAGACTGTCTTCTCTCAAGTGTGTGTGGGGATTCGAACTGAACTGAGATGTCAGAAATGGTCAGAAATCATCTTCTGCTGTACATCTCTGATCCGGTTCATGATGTAGAGCAGGAATTCCCAAACGTTTTAGTCAGCCAGATCCCGTAGATGTGAAATATTTACTTTAAGTACCCCTGAGATTTTAAGTTATTTCAATAATTTAACAGCACTTTCACATATTCACGGTTCTTTGATTTTGGTTAATGGTCATGCAGATAAACAGGTAGAATATTTAATTTATATTTTGAGTAAATGTTTTATTTTGATATTATTTATAAATAGGGCTGCACAACTACTGCAATTATTTAGTCATTTATGGCCGTTTTAAAGGGGTCATATGATGTTGCTAAAAAGAACATTATTTTGTGTATTTGGTGTAATGAAATGTGTTTATGCGGTTTAAGGTTAAAAAAACATTATTTTCCACATACTGTACATTATTGTTTCTCCTCTATGCCCCGCCTTTCTGAAACGTGTCGATTTTTACAAAGCTCATCGGTCTGAAAAGCGAGGTGTGCTGTGATTGGCCAGCTATCCAGTGCGTTGTGATTGGCTGAATTCCTCAAGCGTGTGACGGAAATGTTACGCCCCTTACCATACTGTGATGATCATGGAGCGTGATTCAAAAACATGAAAACTCATTATAAACGAGGCATTTGTTGCATCCAGTGGGGACATAATTACTGATTATAATGACTTATACGGTCTTTTTACACGTTGCATCGCATCGTGCCGCGTAAACATAAAACCCTGTCTGCATTTGTGATCGGAGAAATGACAAACAACAAGCGCTACTCTACACTGCCCAAAAAACTCGCTTTAAATATAAAAAAGATAAAATATAAAAACTCTTTAAATATAAAAAAATTTACTTCTAGTCTGTGAGTCAGAACTGCCGGCATTGTAGTCTACTCTCCCAGGATCAGGAAACAGTCCTCCATAAAATGTGCTGCACACATCTGAATATTTGGGTTGAACTGTTCTGGAACAGTGTTGTAAATACAATTTAACCACTGATTTCTAGTCGTGTCCATTTTTGGAAGGCCAAACAAAGTAGTTTCGTTTTCACAATGAAACACATCGTCACACACGGTGGCCTAGAGTGAGCGGGGCGGCCTAGAGTGAGCAGAGGCGGGTGGGCTTGAGAACGGCGTGGCCGGCGGATTCAACGAAGGAGCGTCCGGATGGCTTGCGGCAACCACATGTGACGACCCCCAGGCTGGACTCCGCTTCATCCACGGTGAAAGCCGATCCAGTGATCTACAGCGTGAAGTTGTTGTATTTCCTCAGCACGGATCAGCTCCAGGCATGACGAAGCAGATATCGTCCTC
>NW_015512347.1:1253-4586 GCF_001515645.1 Sinocyclocheilus grahami | reverse complement strand
AGAGAAAGGAAAAAATTGAAATCGCATCATATGACCCCTTTAAGAGCGATACGACATTTAATCTCGTATGAAAATGTCCCATATTGCTGTTGCAGAAACCAACTAACCTCATTTAAGAGTCTTTATTTATAATTATATAATAAGTATAAAAATTAAGACAGAAATATATTACTGTTGTAAATTACAGTAAAATAAAGTGTTAAATTCTTCACTTTCAGTTTTTTAAAATCTTAATTATTTCATATATTTTATAAATACAATTAACTCTCTTTATAAAGTTAATTTATATTTTTATGATTTATATGAAGATAAAAATATATTGTAAATTACAGTTGTACTATAAAATAAATAATACATATTTTATAATTATAAAAGTTTTGTTTTACACAGCAAGTTACCAATATTTGTCTTGACTGCTTCACTTTCAAGTGTTTAAGCCCTATAATTATATAATTATTTTATAAATAATTAACTGTAATTATTTATACAATTAATTTATTCAATTAATTATTAAAAAGTATAAAAAATAAAGATAGAAATATATTGGTTTTGTAAGTTGTACTTTAAAATTAAAAACGAATATTTGATCATTATAAAATTATTTTGTTGTATACTTCAAATGACCAATATTTATGGCTTTAAATTCTACCCTTTCAAACATTCAAAACCTCAAGCCTTTGATTTCAGGGAATACTTGTGGAATTCTGTTTACTTCTGTAAACAGAAATGTTGTTAATTATGTAAATGTGTAAATAAAGTGAACCAAGCATTCACAAAATGCACATTAAACTCTCAGTGCACACAGAGATGTAGTTGATGAGAAGCAGCATTTACTGTGAACTGAGCCACTTTGAGATGCTGAAAACACTGTTAAAGTTATGTCATGACTTCAGTTTCATTTTGATTAATTGTACAGCCCCATTTATTTATTTTACGTTTACATTTGATTTTAGCTAATTATTAGCTTTTGAACAGCTCATGAGCCCCCTGCAGTCCCCTGTGAACCCCCAGAGGTTTGGGAGACTGTAGTGCAGAGCGAGTCTGGCTCTCAGAGGCCAGTGTTTCACCAGCGCACGCGTGTGTGTGTGTGTGTGTGTGTGTGTGTGTGTGTGTGTGTGACAGACACAGGCTGCTGATTGGAATTGACGTGGGGACTGGATATGTGTCAGGACTTCGGTTGCTCATTTCTCTCAGTGCCTCAGAGACAGCAGCGGAGTCCATCGCAAACCCTACAGCCAGATTCACTCCAGTATGACGCTGGATAGCTCATTGTTTGTCATATGCATGTGCTTATTATTCTGCACTGTTATTGTCAGAATCGAGATGATCTTACTTTTGTTCATTAACTTATGTTAAGGAAGCTCAGGGCCTGTTTTATTATTATTATTATTATTTTATAAACTTACAATCAGGTTGTAAGTTGTCACATTTATGTTGGGGCAAGTTGTTGATTTTAATATGTATACATTTTATTTGCATAAAGTTATTAATTATAATATATATATATATATGTACAATTAATATTATAATTGTATATAATTAATTTTTATATATTATTTACATATCATAATTTTATATTTATCTAAATATTTAGTATACATACATAATTATACATAATATAATATACATAAATATTTTATACATTTTATAATATTTCTTATGTTATACATTTTGTATAATATTTGATGTAATCATTTTTTATTATTTATACAGTTTATAATAATTTGTTTTTATAAATAATAATAATATGTATAATTTTTTTGCCTCAATTTTTTCTTTAATAAGCTGTCGAATGGCAGGTTCGTTTGTGACAACTTATCATTTTACACTTGTCCTTTTGTCTTCCACAAAAAATAACAGCATACAGGTTTGGAATGACACAAGGTTGAGTAAATGATGGCAAAATGTTATTTTTGAGTGAACTCTCCACTCATTTGCATTCACACTGATAGTCACTCAATCTGACTCTTTGTTCTCGTGAACCCAAACTCTTTCTGCAGCACATCCTAAATGTTCAGCCATCAGGCCTAAAAGTGATGATTCACTGCTAATTGCATAATCACCAGTTGTGATAATTGTAATTGATGAGTGTATAATTGCTAGTTGCTAGTCTTTATTGGAGCCTCTCTGCCTTCATTTCTTGCTCACGCTCTTTTTGTTACGTTTTCGTTCTTTCACACTGACTTTTCTTGATGTCTTTGCGCTCCTCTTGACCCGCTCACACAAGTTGCACTTGTCGAAAGTTTGCACGCATGTGAAAACACATTCACAGATTCTGAAAATTAAGCATAGTTTCTGTTTTCAAATTAGTTATGGGATCCAACCACAGATGCTTTTGGCAGTCGAGCATTTGATTTTTTTCTCTTCGTTTGTGCAAATGAGAAATTAGTCCATGAATGCTGGAGTGTGTTTTATGTAAAAACTAAATTATACCTTTGAAATTTGGCAGATCGCTGCTTTAAGTTTTGGGACTAAAGTATGCTGAAGTTCTCGGCGCTTTGAAGCTGTAATTATAAAGTAACAGAAGACGTGCAGTGCTGAGGTCTGCTTTTACAAACTAACTTCTATAAACTTTTCTCTGAATTATGAAAGTGGTCGTGTCAGACACGGCTGTTTCAACTGTGGACTCTTCTGGCCTTGTGAACTTTCTTAAAACACACTTTCGCTTTCTTACTGGTTTAATTTGTCTACTAATATCCATTTACAGTATATATATTTACAACATTGTTCAAATGTTTGGACTGCTGTTATCTGTGTGAATTTATATTCAGTATGATTTTATGCAGCACGTAACAGTGCCGTCGTATGTTGTGTGGACTTAAGATTGTATCAGGAGTGATGGATGCTGGATTAGTGACTTGGAGGCGTCGCGTGCATACTAACATGAGTGTGTGTGTGTGTGTGCTGGAGTTAGGACGGGTTGATGGTGTGATGCTGGAGGTAATCTGTGTGCTCTCTCGTTAGGAGATGATGAAGATGTATGTAAAAATTTTACAGTGTAAAGTGTGATGAGGATGATGATGGTGATCATCATAGTGATAATGCTTTTGTCTAATAAGTCATTATAGCTTTGAAAAATGGAGGCTGAAATGGCTCTTCATCTGGTGTAAATTCATAAGGAAATCGTTGTTGTCTCTTGCAGAATTGCATGGATTTATCTTTGCGTGATTATCTGGCCATATGTGAGACAGTCTGTGCGCAATTCATTCATGTTTCCAGTCCTGACTGCAAATGCATGCTGTAGGGGACAAATGTTTATAAATAAATATGCATATTTTTAGTCTCTAATAAAGATTCTGAATACTGAAAAATACTAGATACACTGTAAAAAAA
>NW_015512347.1:0-673 GCF_001515645.1 Sinocyclocheilus grahami | reverse complement strand
GACTTGTTTAACATCACAGTGAGCATCGCACACGCTCTCTTCCCTTACATTTATTGGCTTGTGTTTGTTGTATGTGAGCTCCAGTGCTGATGGAGCAACTGAATGTCATGTCTTAGAAAAAAGAGAGAGAGGGAAAAAAGAGAGAAACACAATTGCTTTTAGACAGTGGAGACTATTGTATCAGTATCGATTCCTGTAGCGCTGCTCTATTCTGCATGAACTCCAGGCAGCAGCAGCGGAGGCTGAACGTACGGCAGACACACCACTTCAGACGACATGATACTTATTGAGCAGGTTCAGAATGCCATGCTGCCTACTATTTTCAAAGAAAGTAGTATGTAGTATGTATATTGTGTGCAGAATGCAAATTTTACTACTACATTTGACAAAATGTGCAGTAGGCTATGCAACAGCACACGCACACACAGAATACTGCATCCCACAGTGCAATGCACTTCACCTTTTAAACATGTGCTTAACTCATTTAATCTGACTCCCACAAGTTATATATTTTTTTACGCAAAATTGGATTAAAAGGGCAAACTATTTTTATTTCTGAGATGGAATTAAATGCAACATAGTGAAAGGTGATAGCATATAGCAGTATATGCCATAACTTCGATTTGCAATGTTTGTTGCATACTGCATAGTGTTTTACACACACACACACACA
>NW_015512346.1:0-1143 GCF_001515645.1 Sinocyclocheilus grahami | reverse complement strand
ACAGCACTCAAGTGTTTCCCAAACAGGGTAGTATGTCCCACCTCTTCTACCATGGGATATTTATAGCCGAGTCTTGTGTTAACTCACCTGCCATGCTTATCTGTGTGTGTGTGTGTGTGTGTCCTGCCACTCTATTTCAGATTGTTGCTTCACCCTCTCAGTGACAGTGAGACTGTGTACCTTGCTTTTGGCCTCTTCGTTTTCCCCCGGAGTTTCACGCATACATTTCTCTCATTGAATATATTCTTCCACTCCATCGAGGAACCATCACAAGGTATGCCTGTTGGTTTTTCATATTGACTCCCAAATCTGTTCTTTTTGTAGATACTGGGATTTATGTATAGATCCCAGACCCTCACAGACACCCACGTCCCGTACGGCCGGGGTCTGGTGTTCTCCTTATGAGATTAAGGGACGTTGAGCCATTCGTCTAGGCCCGGAAGTTGAGTGGTGTGATTGAGCAGGGCCTTGTGTTTGACTAAACGCGGCGCTGACTCCTGCTGAAATCTGAGCTCCCAGGATCATTTTCTGCCTCTGACTAATTTGTTTTGTTGTTTGCCGTGCAATGACAAGATGTCGAGGTTTGGCAGGATTGGAAATGTGATTGCAATGTCATGATCCTGCGAACTAAACGTCGCATGAGTCAGTCTTCGTGTGCATTTACATTAAGATGAAGCGATTTGCAGGAAACAAGTGAGCTACTGTTTAGCTTACGGCTGTCATTTGCAAAAAGACACGTGAAAGTTTGACATAATCCGTGATATTTGATGATTACCATATTTGTATGGAGTTAACAGGGTACTCCAGAGTACTTCAGTTGTATTACTATGGTACCGGTCCAAAATCGTGGTATTTCCATGGTAACGAAGTCAGAAATTAATTAGGGTAAAAAAGCCCAGGAATTCAAATTGTTTGTAATATCTGATTATATTTAAAATATTCTATTCTAGACCTAGTTAAATGTTTCGTAACGACAACAAAAAAAATCATGAGATTCACTCATTTAGAATTTGTCAATGAATTTGCCTATTTGGCAAAAGGATGGCACTATAGTTTATAGGGTTAGAACAAGTATGCCCAAAAAATCTGATTTTATGTGGACAAATATTTAACTATAATAAAAGTTCATTTTTGACACCGTGG
>NW_015512345.1:8552-8958 GCF_001515645.1 Sinocyclocheilus grahami | reverse complement strand
ATTGCCATGTCACATAATGGCGGCAATTAGTAGCGCTCGCTCAGCTGTTTACGTCGCCTGAAGACTAATCTCAAGAATGACTGACAAAAGACTGAATGGAGGCGGTTTTGAAAGAGTTTGACACCACATGCATTCGCAAAATGAGCTTCAAATAGGTAGGACTATAATTAATTTTCATAAGGCGAGGTTATTTTTGAGAATTAGGAGCGGAACGACCAAACATTTCCATGAAAAATACTGCAAATAGGACTCAAATGGTTGAAACCACCAGTCTGTATGTATAATACATTTTGCTGTGATGAATCTTAAGCTGTGTCTGAAATGGCGTACTGTCTAGCATGTACTAAATTTGGTTTGAAACTTAAAGGGTCATATGATGCAATTTCAAGTTTTCCTTTCTCTTTGG
>NW_015512345.1:6027-7159 GCF_001515645.1 Sinocyclocheilus grahami | reverse complement strand
AAAATAATGTTCTTTTTTAGCAACGTCATATGACCCCTTTAACTTACTTTGCAATAGTTATTATGCTCTATATAGGCTAGTATGAATATAGGTAGTATAAATGAAATTTGGACATACTACAGTACATCCCTAGTACTACTTCTGCCACTTCCTCTTCCGTGGCCTCATGGGATAGTAAAGTGTCCATCTAATACACACATCAGAATCTAGCCAGAAGTAGTAGGTTATCCGGATACTTTTTGCCTACTGTTTTTCCAATACTATATGAAAATCTTTTTTTCGACACAGAGTTATTCTTGATTTTGTGTTGTTGTTGGTGGTGTGGGAGCCAAAATTGATTTTCCATTTATTGTGCATGCTATGATATCAAGTTCTGTGGGGACCAATGAACAAAATAAATTTTTTCTGACTGTCTCCAGTGGCGACCAGAGTATGTTTTGTTTGAAAATTAATTATCACTAATTTGTAGTTTTTGTTGTATTTAAAATGTGTGTTTTAGTCCTACGGAGCTTTGGGTTAAATGCAAGTGATCATATCTAAGCCTAAATGAAAGCTGAAAACGGGTTTTGAGAATAGCATACTTGTCAAAGATCTAAGATAAGAGTACATCTTTAGAAAGCAAGGCTAGGGTACGCTTTCAGAGGATGACGAATGGATAGTTATACAGGAAAGTTTGCGTGAAAAGCCCTTATATGGAGATGTTTTGGGGTGCATTTGCATTATACTATTTACTAACCCATTGAGATCCCATTGAAAACGGGAAATGAATGCACTGCCATGGCCACAAAAAAACAGACACTTTCATTCCAAAGAAAACGATCAAGGAGAAAAAAAGAGACTGTTTTCCAAATGAATGTGTCTTGATTGTTTAAACCCTGTTCTGACCTCTGAGAACAACCCCAGACCTCTCTAATTCTAGCTCTCTATTTGTCATCATTTGGAGGAGCACCTAGCTGCTAACAGCAGTGATGATTATGATAATGGTCCTTGCTATCTAGGAAGAGTGATTGAACAATGTTTACCAAGACAAACCCTCTGCATGTTAAAGGGAACCTGCTGTGACTTTTAAGGAGCTCCTGTTAGGTCAACAGAGTGAGTGTGTATTATCACACTCCCAAGACCTTACAAAAAT
>NW_015512345.1:3342-5580 GCF_001515645.1 Sinocyclocheilus grahami | reverse complement strand
TGTAATGTAATGTTGCTAAATGTCTATTTATTTAGTTAACTAACTAACTACTACCATTTACAAAAAGGGTACATTCAAAAGCAATTTAGGGTGTAAAACTTACCATGGCTTTATAAAATTGTGACTAAAATCATAATAAATTGATAAGGTATAAAACCTAAATATTTCTATCATTCTAATGCTATTTCTTTCTGCTGTATCCATCATTCTACTATTTGAAGAAAAAAAACACCTTTATTTTAGTGGAGAGACTGCTGGATTTGGCCTGTAACAGAATTATGTGAAAAATAGCAATGTTGTTTGTGGTTTGTCTGCTGAGATGTACTCGTGGCTATCCAAACATCTTTCATTGATGTCATAGATCTAGTCTTTGCTTACTTTTTCCAGTGTTGATATCATCATGCCTCACCTGCCATGAATTACAGCCTCCCCTGCAGGGAAACCACAGCGCAGCAACCACTGAAAGCACTAAAACAAAGAGCCGACAAACAATAATAATATTTATGTTATTTAAGTAAAGCCACAGAGGAAATAATGAGCAATGGACTGGATTTAATATTTGCTTAAAACCAAAAATAGTGTATCTGCACTGAATATCTCACATTTTGTGGTCTCCCACTGTCGTTTTGTTTGCTATGAGTGCTTAGTCTATTTACATTACAATTGGATCACTGAAGTGATGTAAAATCAATGCTAAATGTGTTTCTGTGAATCATATCGCCTTTCGCCAAGGTAAACACAATCAATTGTAAAATATTGCTGAGCAAATTCTCTTACTTGGTGAAATGCTGGGATGGAAGATTTGATCAAATATAAGGTCTGTGAGAGATAGGCTAATACTCCAACCCAAGCTCATCTTTGATAAATGTTTTTCGGATAGCATCACTCTCACTGGTGTGAGTAATCATCAGGGCTTGACAGTTAGTATGAATTGTTTGTGGGTGAAATAGCATGTGTGGTCATAGAGCTACACATTTAACACACTGAACAATCCACATACCTGATAGATACATATGGAGACATATATAGCCTAATTCTAGGAGGGAGAATTGTAGTATACACAATAAAACAAAATTTTGAGGTATTTGTTATCTAGTGAATCATTCCTCCCTGTAGAGAGACATTTTTCTGCCATTTCTGCCAGACAATGGCCCTTTTTGTTGGTCTTCCTTCGGTGACAATAATGTTATCAGACTTGTCCTCCTGCGGATGAGCAACGAATCTGATTGTGAATATTCAGAAATTTCTCATAATCTGGCATCTCGGAGCTTTAGTATCACAGTCACGATAACCTTCATTGGGGTGAGGAAGTAAATGAGTGTCAGAGGATTTTTTTTCAATCTCTCAAGGTGACATTTTGGAAGAAAAACAGAGTCAGAAATCATTAGATCATCAGTTTCCTCAGGCTTTTGGTTGTACTTAGAGCATTACGCATGAAAAATCACAAATGAGATCTATTTAATATATCAGCTGTTTCTCCTAGATAACACTGGGATGACATGGAAAGCAAATGTAGATTATTGTTGAAGTTTTAAATGTTCTCCTAAGAAAATAATATTTCACACCACTTTCTGATTTACCAAGATGTCAAAGACTAATCAAAATTTAACTCAAGTTTATCCATGACCAAATTCTAGTTTTATAGTCTTATCGCATGTCAACAGATTTGTTTTTGTATGTTTGTCAGATTTATCTGTTTTTATTGGTGTGTTCAAGTCTTCCTCGAAAGTTCATTTTTTAAATATCGTAATTACGACGTCAGGTTCACATAATTTTGATCAGAGCAAAATGACCTTTTCTGCTTAAAACTGAACAAAATGATTAATAAATAATACACGAGGTGTGTTTTTGCAGTTGTGTTATATTTAATTTATGAAGATGCTGTAAATGGAATATACTATCAAATTATACAATACATGGTGTTATATATGGTATATAATATCTGCGCTTAAAGAAACCCTGCATTTCCTACTCATAATTACAACTTTGTGTTGACATTTATGTGTTCAACTCATAAATACAATCATTCCAATATTACTTGAACATATTTCTCAGATGAAATAGGAATTTTAGAATGATCATCTGAGATGATGTTCAAGGGGCAGTAATGCCTCATTTAAAAGGTTTTGCCCATAAAGAAATGAGTATTAACTTTTAATAATGTGTTAATGATTACACTCCAAAACGAAGTATCCTAAAATCTGTGGAAAAAAAAAAAAAAAAAAAAAAAATATATAT
>NW_015512345.1:0-722 GCF_001515645.1 Sinocyclocheilus grahami | reverse complement strand
ATATCTTTCTTTATTTTCTTTCTTTAATCAAGGCTGTATATCTAGCCACCAGAAATGGTCATGATGCCCTTTCGAATTCCATAGTTCGAGCTTTGGTGCTGAAACGAGGAAATAAAAACTAAAATGGATGAGCCGTCGTGCACTCATGGAGACAAATGGCTCAGTAGCCGGAACCATTTGAAAGATGTATAATGACAGGAGCTTGTCCGTTACGAGGCTGGCTCTCATATTTCAAACATGCATTAAAGAAATTCAGACACAAATGTGCTTTTATCTCAGCTGTGACATTTGTGAAATAGGGAGTGCTCTGACTTGCCAGTTGCCACAGTGTCGGAAGGAGAATAGCCCATTTCTGGGCTACTCAGTCTGGATTGCAAAACTAAATGACCAGGTTAGCATTCAGATACGAGACTCTCTGCTTGTCATTAGAGTGCTTTGGGTCCACTTCTGAACTCCTTGTCATTGCCTATGAGAGATAACTGCACTACTCAGTATTATGCTCATTCTTTGATGACTTCATGTTTTAAATGATTATGATTGCAATAACTGTACAGGAAATTTGTTATGTGTAGGTCAATTTTAAAAACGAATATTACCACTACATGTTATGAAATAGCCATCAAATATTTCCAGTAGACCTGTGTCAGGATAGGACGCCATATTACATTTTACACAGATGGTGGCTCGTGGGTTTTAAAATAGAGGAGGCACACTAATTGTAT
>NW_015512344.1:6687-8959 GCF_001515645.1 Sinocyclocheilus grahami | reverse complement strand
AGTCACTTGTTTTATTCTTGAATGAATCAGAGGATTTGAATAAATCATTTCAACAATTTGCAAGTGTTCAACTGTAATGAACAGAGGTAAAATGTGTCAGACAAGTAACTTTTTTTTATTAAACAAAAAACAATAACTAAAATAATGTTCTCACTAAATCTACATGCTGAGAGAAGAAGAGTAACAAGCTATTCGCTCATTAATTTAATTGTCAGGAAGCTGGTCTGGAATGCTTATTGGTGTTGTTGTTGTTTAGGGGAACATATTAAAACAGCTAGCTTCCCATCCTGCCTACAAGAGTGCAGTCAAGCGGATAATTTTTGACCTTTTTGAACGATTCTTCCCTTCAGTGGGACAAGTTCAGCTTTCAGAAGTGCAATATGATTGTTTTGTTTGCTGCAATGTTGTGTGATGTCTCTGTTGTCCTTCTCTTGTCCTTCTTCTTATTCTCTCTCTCTCCCCCTCTCTGCCACTGTAGCATCATTTCATGCTCCAAATTCCAAATTTACCATAATTATCTGAGAAAATGGAAAGACAAAAAAGCAGCGTTGCTTTCATTTAGCATTTTCTCTCTCCACACTGAACATGAACTGAGTTCTGCATTTGATCTGCGTGGTGATTAGCTCCTGAAGACACCAACTTCAGGAGACAAGTCAGACCATCATTTCACATACTGTTCACGTAGTAAAATGGCTTGCTGTATTAAACAGAGTTAATACAAGCTAAATCTAATAACGCCTTGGGCAAGTATCTCTCGAGTTAGACTGCCTGTGTTTCTTTTCCTGCCTTGTCAGAGGCTGAAACGAGATAAGATAACTGAAAAAATATACTAAAATACTTCCAAAAGAAATAATAACACGTCTTCTTTAGTGAATAAGATTAGAGTAAAAACTGAGCTGAGTTAAAATTGAACTAAAAGGAACCATCGATTATCTTAAATGCCTGATTTATTGTTTTTCAATAAATAATGTGCACTCTCTCGCTTACTCTTCTCATAGGGGCACATTAGTTATGAATCGATGTGCAGCATTGTTTACAATTCAACGTATCTTCCTTATTCTCTTAATCTCATGCCTCAAGGGATGGAATGGAGGTACTGGATGGTTGAAGAGAGAGGAAATAGATTTGTGTCAGTATGTTATTGTTCTGGGTCAAACCCCACATTGGTCTAAATCGGTGGTTACTGCTTCAAGACCCAGATTTTACATTGGGAATCAAATGCTGACCCAATACGATTACAAAGTAGCTTATTGTACAAAACATCATAAACATTTTAAATGATTGAAATATAATCAATAACTTAATGGGGCCAGAAATATGAACAATTACTAAAATAAAACAGTCTAAATAAGAAAATAACATTTTTGTAAAACAAATTAAAAATAAATAAATAAATACATACTTTGCACCATAAAGTTTGACTAAAAAGGATGTTGTCTTTATTTTTTTAGGTTTATAAACCTAATCATTACTTTTTTTATCGTAGCAGTGTATGATTGTATTTATTTTATTAGCATTTAGTATCTTCCCTCCTGTTTGTGACCCAGTTGGAACAGATCTGCAACATATTCTTTCACCTGGATGAAAGACAAATTACTTATTTAAAAAATAATCGCAGGCTAGATTAAAACTTAATTTACAGCTAGTGTATCAATCAGCACTAGCTTCTAGAGTGTGGACGCCCACCTGAACTCACAGAATATGGAAACCGGTGTCTCTTCAAAGGAAAAAAACACGAGGCAGTCAAGGCACTGGGCCCAAAGAATCCCCACATGCTCTGAATCTCTTCTGTTTTTGTCTTCTTTTATCTTCACCTCCACCAAGAAAAGGTGCACACAGAATCAAGGGCTTTCAATATTTAAGGTGAAATATAGGAAGTGTGTATTGCTTGTACGTGTGCTGCCAAACTTGTTTGAATATATTTAAATAGGGCTGGGCTATAATTCGATAATGATAATCACAATATAATTTTCCTCGATAAAACAATATGAAGAGTTAGATAAATGATGTTGAATGTTTTTAGACTACTGTTTTGCCTACAAATAGGCTACTTAAAAGCATAGAGTTATATTTTTACCATGGTATTGAGGTGCTATATGTGTGGTTTTAACTGTGTTTATCGTGATTTAAATGTATGCTACTATGGGAGACCAATGCTTAATTTAAAAAAATAAATAAATAAAAACATGGTCAGAATAAATGTAACCATATACAACTGAGGTTGCTACAATTTTTTTTTACAGATGTTACTGATTTTGATAATGAACAAAAA
>NW_015512344.1:5881-6576 GCF_001515645.1 Sinocyclocheilus grahami | reverse complement strand
CTTTAAACTTGAAAGAAATAAAGATTTGACATTTATCGTGATAATAATCGATATCTACTGATATGAAAAAAAAAATAATTGTGATAATTTTTTTTGGCCATATCGCCCAGCACTATTCATTATTAAACACACTCAATTTTGCTCTCTGCTACTGATAGTGGGCAAAGCTCCCAGCTTTAATTCCCTTGCATTTCAGATTAGAAGCTCTATAACAATAGAAACGAGTGAGAGAGGGCACCAGAAAGTGAGAGCACAATGTCATTATTACTTTTCTATTTTACTTCACTTCCACTTTTTTATCTCACCTGACAGGAATTACAGTGCTAATGTTTTTTGTTGAAAGATGGGGAACATCCTATCATCTTCTCTCAGCTCGACATGACGTGTGATGATTTTTGGCTCTCCCAAGCAGACTGTCGAGGACGAGTCGTTGTTATGATTCCCTCAATTTGGCTTTGGGGTCTTATGAGGTAACACAGTAGAGTAGGAATGAACTAGGTTGGAATGGTCGGAAGAGAAGAAAAATGGTAGTGGATGTGTTACTTCCTCTCTGGACTTGCTGATTACAAAGTGATTTGGGGAAGAGCATAAATGAGATGGGCTCACAAAGCCACAGAAGCTCTAACAAGAAAATACTTACAAGTCTCACACTCTATTTGAAACATTGCACCTGGCCAAGTGACAGTTTGTCTGCA
>NW_015512344.1:5237-5545 GCF_001515645.1 Sinocyclocheilus grahami | reverse complement strand
ATTATTATTATTATTATTATTATTATATTATTTTATTTATTTTTAACTGTATTTTTTTATCAAATAAATTTGGTCTTTCAAAAACATTAAAAAGTTTCACTTTTTTTCTACATAAATTCTGATGAAATATGAGACATGTGGTGTGAAAAATATAATAGAATTGTACCACTTGTAAACAGAATATTTGTATTGTGCAGCAGTTTTTTTATTAAATATTTAAATGTGTTAAATTAGCTTGCAAGACAAAAGTGATTTATTTCTACAGTGTTTAAAGGGGTCATATGATGCTGCTAAAAATAACATTATTT
>NW_015512344.1:1798-3046 GCF_001515645.1 Sinocyclocheilus grahami | reverse complement strand
TATATATATATATATATCAATTGTGTTTAATTTGTTTCAGTTTATTTATTTTACATGAATTTCAATTAACGAATAAGCTAGAAATAAAGTATTAGTCAATTACACTGTCAGTGATGCTATCAAACTGCTGTTTCTTTGACCATATTGACACAGCAGTATTGGCTCAACCAATTGCATGAGTTTAGGATGGGTCCATCTTTTTGACTAACCAATGGCAACCGAAGGAGTGTTCAACTGGTTTCTTCTGACTAAACAAAATTGCATTTGTCAAACCATTTCATGGGTTCTTTAAGGTACAGTTTGACAGGAGAGAAAATAATAAAGGCCTTTGTTTCAACACTCTTCAGCTGAAAGCAATATTTCAGCTCAAATTTAATTTGTTCTTTTGACATTTAGGAATGAGCAAGACTTTGGCACACAGACGCTGACCCGAGATCGGAACGTAGAGGTGTCCGATGACTGGTGTGTTTGCAGGGCTTTTCTTTACAAGCATGTGCCCACGTACTCTGTGCTCTAGAATAACAAGTGCCCACGGGTATCAGTGGCACACTCATGCCAGTTCAGGCCATACCAGGGTAGGACAGCCTAACTAGGGCAGAAACACATTCGCCCTTTGGCTCACCAAAAACCCCATCCAAAGAAAATACGCCCACACACAAAATCCTATACCCTGATCCAAAAGCACTAGGGGTGTAAGAAATAAACTAGTTGTGAGTACAGGAGTGTGTGTTTGTGTCCCGGACTTCATTGTAAATTCAGCTGTACACCAATGCTAAGCATCACCACCAAACGTGCCTGTGTTAACCGCTGCACCGCTATAACAGGGCAGCTCAGTAATAGTCTCCCCTCTGACCTACATGAGGCTAGAACAACATAACACAGGAGGAGAGACAAACAACAGCTAATCCTCTGCACACAACAGCACTGCAATGGAGCCCATTAATAAGAGAGGATTAGCCACCGCTAACGGTAACGAGCGTCCTCGCCACAGAAGCACATTTCCTTTTTCCTCTTCAGATATCTGCTTATCTCTGCCTATCCCTCACTCCCTCCTCTACTTGTCTGTCTATCACACATAGCCCTGTAAATCACAGGCACTGTGGAAAAAGGTTTGCTGAGACTGAAAACAATTAAGTCGATATGGAGAGCGGTGGGAGACAACAGGACAGAAGTAAAAGAAAACAAATGGAGATGAACTATGACAAAAGACTGGCATCCTATACAAAAACACTGACTTTCTTTTCTCCT
>NW_015512344.1:0-1545 GCF_001515645.1 Sinocyclocheilus grahami | reverse complement strand
TAATAATAAATTAATTAATTAATATGAATGAATAAATACATAAACCAACATATGCATGGATGAATCATCCACAATAAGATCAATAAGATGCATTTAGAAAATACATTTCCATTAAAAGGTTTCCAAAAAACGGAATATGTGAAGTGAAAAGCTGAACTGGAATATAAACATGCCAAATGAAATGGATTGACAAGGAAACAGCCAACTCCAATCGTTTCTTTCTTTGAAGATGGTTGAATGCCATTTTGGATCATTCAATTTAATCTTTGCTTAGAGTTCAATATAAGGTCCATGGTATATGAATATACTAATCAAACAGTAGCATATTATTATCACCTGACACAATGCTACTACAAAAATATGA
Source organism: Sinocyclocheilus grahami (assembly GCF_001515645.1). Classification (NCBI taxonomy): domain Eukaryota; kingdom Metazoa; phylum Chordata; class Actinopteri; order Cypriniformes; family Cyprinidae; genus Sinocyclocheilus; species Sinocyclocheilus grahami. Next base: position 1,181 of record NW_015512344.1, on the reverse strand, counting down.
CAAATTTGCATATGCAAAAGGATGGAACAGGAAAAAAGAGAGATGGATGACAGTGTGTGGAGTGTGAGAGATGGAAGGTAATTTGAAAACAGTGAAGATGGAGGTGGAGAGATTGGATTATGCTGTGAGCTGGCACTGTCAGGCTTGGCTAGGCTGGCACAGAAGCGCAGCACTATAATAAGCACCCTCTGTTTGCCCAGCGCTAGGCCAGCATTGTGCCAGTTCGAGTGGACGGGCCAAAACCGACCCACAAAACACTAAAGACCTCGCTAATGGGATTCTCTTTACAGTCAGGCATGTCCTTACCCAGTTCGAGCAGGGCACTGGGATGTAGTTGTGTGAGGACCCCGGGGGATACAGAGATCTGAGAATAGTGTGGCCATGTCCGTACAGCTGAAACTAGAACACATCTGCGCTTAGAGGTGTTGGAAACGCGCTGAGTGTGTAAGTTTGCCTGTACTGATTGATTGTGTGGTAACAGGTAAATGCCCTGTTTAGCCAAACACTGCCTCACACCATCTGTCTGAGCGCATACGCAGCCTGTTCACGTAGGTAGTGCCCTTAAGACAAACATACAAATACAGACACACATATACACACATGCTGCAAAGACTTAAAGTGGTCATATGATGCGATTTCCCTTTTTTCTTTCTCTTTGGAGTGTTACAAGCTCTTGGTGCATAAAGAAGATCTGTAAAGTTGCAAAGACTAAAGTCTCAAATCCAAAGAGATATTCTTTATAAAAGTTCAGAGTCAGCCACACCTACCTAAAACGGTTTGTTCTAACATGCCCCCACATGTGGGAAGATTTGCATAACGCCGCCCAAATGTTCACGCAAAGAAAGAAGGCGTAAATTTTATTCTCATAACTTTTATTCTCACTGTAGTATTGTTGATGCTGCAGCCATGTCGTGAAGATGCTGTGTGCTTCGTTGTGAAAGCGAAACTACTTTGTTTGGTCTTCCAAAAGAGGATGATATCTGCTTCGTCATGCCTAGAGCTGATCTGTGCTCGTCGCTGAGGGAATACATCAACTTTCACCGTGGACAAAGCGGAGTCCAGCCCGGGGTCCGTCACATGTGGTTGCCGCTCATTCGTCGCATCCACCGGGCATGCCGTTCTTGACGCCGTTTTCAACCCCGCCGCCTCAGCTCACTCTATCCTGGCCTCAGCGCACGCTA
>NW_015512343.1:7386-8960 GCF_001515645.1 Sinocyclocheilus grahami | reverse complement strand
ATAGATAGATAGATAGATAGATAGATAGATAGAATGTGTACACATTATATATATGAAATATGTGCTCATTGTGTCCACCAGGTAGCAGTTCATTCTTTTGTGGAGAATCTGTTCAGGAGTATCTGGGGATTGCCTAACAGCAGGGCCCCACTGGCCATCAAGTACTTTTTCCACTTCCTGGATGCACAAGCAGAGAGAAAAAAAATCTCAGATCCAGATGTTCTCCACATCTGGAAAACAAACAGGTGCTGGATAACTCACTTTCATTGAAGTACACTTTGCACAGCTCCACAAGCAGCTGCACCGACATCTGATTATCAAATTTCTCACAAGATTTATTAACGTGCACAACTAAAATGGATTTTCAAAACTCCCTATCAGCCTTCCACTTCGTTTCTGGGTGAACATCCTGAAGAACCCTGACTTTCTGTTCAGCGACTTGGAAAAGACACCTCACCTGGACGGCTGTCTGTCCGTCATCGCTCAAGCCTTCATGGACTCCTTCTCCCTAGTCGAGCAACACCTGGACAAGGTAACCACTGAAGCCTAACATGGAGAGCTGCAAATATCACAGAGATTACTGACTCCCTTTTTCTCCTACAGCATTCACCAACCAATAAGCTACTATATGGCAAAGACATCCCTCAGTACAAACAGGAAGTGAAGTTGTACTACAAGTTAGTGAAGGACGAGCCTTCTATTAGCAGCCAAGAGTTGAAAATATTTCTTCAAGGGGAGTCAAAGGTACAATATGTCAAACATTACCTAGAAATAAAACAAGGTGTATTGATAGGAAGATGGTTGTAATGCAAAATGCCTAAATGTTAATTCCCCTTCTTCATCAGAAACATCAAAATGAGTTTAATGAATCTGCGGCTCTGCGAGAACTCTGCAAATTCATGCTCCGCTACTTCAGCGAGGTACGGATCTTGCGTTATCATCGCACATCTACTCTTTCGTGCATTTGAGGCAGTTTCACAGAACATTTTCACTGCATTTTCAAGCACATCAAAGCCACCGAAATTCTATAAAGGAACCCTATTTTGCCACTTTAATGAAATGTAACAACACTTTCACATCCTGTTTTAATTCACCTGCTTTGAAAGGAGATTTGATACTGTGTATTCCCCTAGAAATCATCTGAAAGTTGGGTGGTCAGGAATGATGACGTATTCAGATTTAGCAAAGTAATTATACAACAGCATGACTTTTTCTTTTTAATACTTGGCCTCTACAGGTTTCTCAGAAGCTGGAACAGACAGACGCCCCTGATAAGTTGAAAGAGGACATGCAAAACGTGAAGGAGCTTTTTGAAAACATGAAGCGAATTGGTTGGAGTTGAAATTCCTGGTCTTGTTGTTCATATGGGTATTTACACTGCATTTTGTTTATTTTAAGCTGGTCATTAAACTGGACGCACCTCCATCATAAAGACTTTCAGCATCATCAGCCATTTATTAGAGAAGACAGATTCACTTCTGTTTGTTGGACATTATAGAGACCAAGTGAATGTAATGTATATTGATGAATTTTAGAGTTCGAGAGGAGCTCATTGTTGAGCTTATATTGGACTA
>NW_015512343.1:5053-5432 GCF_001515645.1 Sinocyclocheilus grahami | reverse complement strand
GTGCATTTTTTACTGTTAATGTCCACCCCATTGAAATTAAGAACGTATGTGTATATTTCTATAACAAACGCCATGACATGGTGTGACGTAAATTTCAAGACAGATTCCTATTGGCTGAACGGATTTGGGTGAGCCTCGTTTTCATGGGGTGCTCCTGCGCATGCGCGTTTGTCCACCGACGCGTCACTGCGCATTCAACATGGACCCGACGGCGAAGCGGTAGCGACGGACGCCTCTACGAGTCATGTTTATATTCTCCCATTACGACGCTTCATTATTCAGAGGAAAACACTCCGGTTGACCGGAGGAAACCTAAAATGTACAGCTTCCAAAGTCTGCCGCCCGTCCTTGGATAAGTGATTGATGAGATACCGGTCAT
>NW_015512343.1:853-3767 GCF_001515645.1 Sinocyclocheilus grahami | reverse complement strand
GTCAAATTTGGATAATTATGATTGGTTGTCAATGGTTTTATCATTCATCAGCTAAAAAAAGTTGTTCTGGAAGCAATTCCAACAATAATATCGCTCTTTGGTGTCAATAACATTATATTTGTGGTTTGAACTTTCAGCCCTGTAGATGGAGGACTCTCCAGTTGAGCAGGTTGGAGGAGTCACATCAGCTCATTTCTGTTCAGTTTGTTGTGGAAACTTGAATTAAAACTGGGTAGATTGTAAGGATACGGCCTGGTTTCAACAGAAACTATGTTTTGCCTTCGCGGCCGAGTGCACGTTGTGCCAAATGGTTTCACTATTGTGTGCAACTGTTGTGTCAGTTCTTGAGACCAACCTACCTGCATTATTTATTCTAGTGCATCCAGATGAAATACTACACCTATTCATTCAAAATGACAAAAGAGGCCATTTGGTAAAATGGTGAAGTGTGTCTCATGGTGTTCCTCATTTGATAAGCAATAGCTCCGGTCCAAGATGTCTAGCGGTCAGCATGATAAAATAAAGATGGTGTGGGATGGCGTCTCATAAGGGTCATAACTTTAAACCGTGCCCTTCGGGTTGGTGTTGGTTGCGCACTCTGCATTTTCTGGAGGAATAGTGGCGCTCAAGGCCCCCTAAAATGGATATTGCACACTGTGGACCTTGACTTATTGTTAATGACGTTGTGTTGAATTAATTTACCGCTGAGGGACTTTTACCCAGACTTTGACCTATACAAAATCAAGTATTCCTCTTGCGGTGGCACTTTTTCAGTCTGTAATAATCTCATATTTATTGTTATAGCTTATCAAACATTTTGAGTAACTTCCAGTCGCCTGTATGCGCCCGTATTGTGTTCGATTTCAAACCATAGAGAGTGTAAAACAATATGGGGAACAAGTCAACATAGCACTTTACAGGAAGGGGAAAGGGAAATTTACCCACCAGTCTTTGTGCACCACCTTAGTGCTACACAAAGTTTTTCTAATTAAAGCAGTGAAGCTATTTTGAATATAGTGCTTTATATTATATTATATTATTTATCTAAATATATAGTATATTTATATTTAAAATATTTTTAAACATAATATTTCTTATGTATGCCTATATAGTTTAGTTGTTGTGTCTGATTTAGTGAAAATCAAAAGAGGTCCAATTGAAGCTGTAGGCAGTTGCCAAAGGAATGAAACGTGCTTGGCCTGTATTTCTAGTCTCTGGCCCCTATTTTAGAAGATAAATCAGATAATGCTGAACTGTGTGTGTTCATGGCTAATCATTGTAAAATCCGGCTAGAAACTATTGTGGTGGTCAATGAGGCTGTATTTACCCTCTTATCAGCATCAGCATCATGAACTCCAAGCCAGAATGAGCAAATATTTGCATCAGGTCATCTTAATTCAGAGAATTCTTAAGATCAGGGTTTATCTAAAGGAATAGTTAATTTAGTAATGTTATAATTTACTCGCCATCATGTTGTTCTAAACCTGTATGACCCAAAAGAGCTGCTCTGTTCTATATAATTGAAGTGAACGGGAACCAGGGACAGTCAAGCTTCAAAAAGTCAAAAAAAAACAACAACCTTAAATGTATTTTAAAAGACAAATGTCATATTCCAAGTTTTCTGAAGCCATACAAGATGTCTCTGTGAGGAATAAATTGAAATTGAAGTCATAATTTTTTTCCCCTGACAGATGTAGTCACCATTCACTTTCACTGAATGGAAAAGAGCAGCGCGAACATCTTACTTAACGTCTTGTTTTGTGCTCCACAGAAGAATGGGTAATTTAATTTAAGAAATTAAGAAGAGTCAAGTCACACAAACATTAAAGTAACACAAGACTCAACAGCACATTTGTTCCTTTGCCAAAAGTGTTTTAAAGTGGAAGAATGTGTATAAAATCGATATTTACAAAGAAGAAATGTAGTGATCTGACTGACACAATTGAACAGCCGCATCCCCAGGTGCATTTTCTGCAGCAGCTGTCACTAACGGTGACTGTGTTTTAGCATTGATCAGCTGGATTGCAAGATAATTGACAAGCAACATGTAGCACTTTAGCAGCTTTTGGTCGATTGTTGATAGCAGTCTCTTCCTGTTGCGCCGGGACTCAAACTGAACCAGGACACAGGGTTTGTTCCACATAATGAAGCCGAGCTTTCACGTGAACTGAAGTGAAACTTAAAGCACCTCATTGGATTTTTTCAGCCTTTTTCATCATTTAGCCGAAAGGAAGTTGGCTGATCTCACCTGCGCACTCAAGGCCTCAGAAAATGCTTGTGTACTTTCCCCTTGATTCACCCTTTGGTAGTTAGACTTAGGTGTTTTAGCTTCACAGTCTTATAAGGAAATGCAAATCTAGGCCTACATATTTTCAAAAATGTCTGAGTTGGTGGGTTGTCAAATGTCGACTGTGTTGAACAACTAGTCAGCCTTAAGAAGAGCCAATATGATTAGGCTGATTTTGCATCATAGACTGTATTGAATACGGTGCAATAAACGACGTCTTCCTTTAGAATTAACTAAAACTTTTACAATTGTTTTCATGAATTGATTTTAAAACTCAAATGCAATATGAATAAAAGATTAAAAACTTAAACGAAAATTACATAAGTTGCTTTGGCAGCTAGCTGAAATATGTTTAAGGTCAAATACTAAAATTACTAAAGCTAAAATGGAAATAACATAAATTTAAAGTTAATTAAAATAATTAAAATGTCAAAAGCACATAAAGTTTTTCCAATGGAAAAAATTGAAACTGGAAAGTTATTTAAAAAAGCCATTCAAAACATTAAATAATACTGTATTAGAATGCAAATAATACTAAAATAAGGTTGCATGCAAAACAAACATAAAACACAATCAGTTTGGTCTGATTTATAAAGAAACTCTTTTCAGTTAATCAAAACCATACAG
>NW_015512343.1:0-712 GCF_001515645.1 Sinocyclocheilus grahami | reverse complement strand
TTTGATTGGGCATAAGCCTAGGTCTCTGTTTAAATAGCAAGCTATTTAGTTTTGGTCCATATCTTGGGTTGATCAGTGCTTGTAGCTCATAAAAAGAGCAATAATTTCTTCTGTCTGCAGGAAAGCCCTCAGTGAAGTAACCGTCTATTCTCTTTTACCACTTCTATGCTGTTTATCCTTGCTGTTGTCGATGTTATCGCCATGATGACCTTCCTCCGGTTCTGTCCCTCAGCTGTTGTTTTTTAATGACTCGCATTGGATGCTATTTTTTTTTCCTGCCCAGAATTTGTCTACGCACCTCTATTGATTGGGGCTTGTCTAAAACCTTGTGCTGAGATATGCTGTAGATGCTCAGGAGATTTCAGGACGGCTCTCTCGTGGCTCTTGTGTTTGTGGGATGTTTGTTTATGTGTGTATCATTGTGACATTTGCAGAGGGTCTATGAGGGCATCTGCCATGCTGTGAATAACTGCTGCATTTGGCTATTCAGAGCTCTCCTTCTGTGTCCTTGGCGTAAAGCATTAGATTAATAAGTCACCATAACTGGGGCATAATCTCCTTCAAGCATCTCATTCAAGAGATGCCCACACTTTGAAATTCATCCAGTGAGTGCAGGGATACAAGCTGCTATTATGGTTGCTATTATATTATGACAATTGTTATTACTTGATACTAGGGATGCACCGATATGAAAATTTTGGCCGATACCGAT
>NW_015512342.1:8585-8963 GCF_001515645.1 Sinocyclocheilus grahami | reverse complement strand
AATAATACAGTAAGATGTAATTTCAAGTTTCTAGCAAGTGCGGCTTTGCCTTAAAATGTGGCTTTACCGTATTTCTTATTTTAGACTATAGCTCACTATTACCTTTTCACGTTTTCCTGAGGTGAATGTGTTTAGACAACAGACTTTCCTAGAAAATAAAGGTACATTAAAACAAAACGGCGCTGGTCACAGTCCATCCCTAGGCTGGATTCATGAGGTCTACAGAAGATAATCATGGAGTTTTTTGTAGTGCATATGAATGTGTTTTAAAGGCTGAAGAAACTGAAGTCTTTATTAATGTAAATCACACCTTCATTTGACCACAGGCTCAATAAACTCATTTCAGAGCGCGTCTGTCATCCGTCTCTCTTCTCTCAG
>NW_015512342.1:3750-4928 GCF_001515645.1 Sinocyclocheilus grahami | reverse complement strand
ATAATGCCACAGAGAATGATGGGTAATTGTGTGGCACCAGGTAAGCCACGCTGCGATCTGCATCTCTTTTCGGAGCTACGGAAAGCTTTCTTCGCCCACAGCTGGCTGGTTATCTGAACAGCCGGGGATTTGGTTCTGGTCCATTTACATTCATTTGAATGTTTTTGAATAATCTCCTTCATAACTCCACAGTCTGCGTTTGTTTAAGATGAAATCAGTTACAAGTGCACCAATGATAGAGTCACAGAAATACTGAAATCTGCAAAAATGGTCATATGCAGGTGCAGTCAGTGAGAAAATCACACCTTTATTAGGAAATGCAACATTCCTGGGTTGAATTGTAAAGCGACCCATACACAAATCAAATGTAATATATGTGCATATATTACATTTCCATATGTGCAATATGTTGTCCTGAAGTAAAAACATATATGAAACCTTTTAGAAATTGGAACAATTGTATATAATAACATGTTTATGTATATGTATGTGTAGCACATTTCTGGACATACATGTCATGTTAAATATATATCCATCCTAAAACCTGTCAATACGTGTTGATATTACAGAAGTAAAATAGAAAAAAATACGTCTTTTTAAAAAAATGTTGTCTTTATTGCAATAAAATCAGTATTTTGTTTTAAATAAATTTAAAACACTTTTTACAGAAACATATATAAACATACAGATTTCTTTATATTTGTTGTTTTAATAAAGCTTCATGTATAAATTATGTATTGTTGCATATAAAAAAGCATCATGTAGATAGCATATGTACATATACAAATTTCACTATGAGGATAAACCTATTTCTATATGGTATAAACTTCAGAATGTACGTATGTGAAAATGATATATGTAGACTTATAGGTAACATATAAGGCAATCTCACTCTTGATATAGCGCAATATGTCATATATTATATTTCTGTACTCTTTCACTGTCTACAGCAGATAATGCTGGAAGCTGAACCTCTTCGGATGGGAGATTTTGGATCTGAGGATGACTTACCCGACTGAATAAATCCACATTCTGGACGAAAACCATCCCGTGGTACGTTTCCCTAAAGCGTCTTTAGCCAACTATAGTTCAGCGATTTCCTAAATCCATAATTCAAATGAACATTCGTAAACAGCATTGCAAACTTACTTGTTTGGAAGTACAGCTCTCCACCTGCA
>NW_015512342.1:1842-2273 GCF_001515645.1 Sinocyclocheilus grahami | reverse complement strand
TCTTTTTGGATGTGAATTCATTTATTCTTGAGCACTGTTTTCTGTTTATTGAATTAGTCACATGACCTTTACAACTCAGGTGATTGGCTCAACAACAACCTGGAAATGATGGCGCATGAACAAAGTCACAGATCTTACGCCATTAAGATGAACGGCTTCCTTTGATCAAAGAAGATGAGGGATTTTTTTCCTCTGCATTTGTTTATAAAAATGTGTCAAAGGCGTAGAATCAAAATCTTTTGATGACTTTTTTATATCCTTGAATTAGAGAGACTTCATTAGTCCTGATGTGGCTTTTGTCTGTGTTACGCTGATGACTGCATAATGGGATTTTCCAAAAAACATGTTCGGGGGCTGAATTTTCCTCGCTGCCCCAGAAAAAAGCACAGATCTCATTTCTAGCCCTCCAGCACTGTCATTTTCAGTCAAAA
>NW_015512342.1:0-532 GCF_001515645.1 Sinocyclocheilus grahami | reverse complement strand
CTTTTTAATCGGTTTCTCAAAATGTTATTGCATGACTTGGCTTCCCTTAGGCTACAGTTACACAATAACAGTGTACTAAAAATAGAAAAGGTTTTCCTTCACATTTTCTTCCCGCATACAGACAACGACATTTTCAAAACAATCCCCGTTCACACAGACCCGCGAAAACAACTAAGAATGCTGTATTATGTATGCCAGACCAGTAGTTGGCGATGTCACTTTGTGACATTATACTGCAGCGTAATACGCATGCGCATGACATCACCATTTTCACAAATTCACATTTTCGTAGTTTACACATAGACGGAAGTCATTTTCAAAAACTTGCACTTTGAAACCTTTTTATTTTCAAAAGTTTGCGTTTTCAGGCCCCCAAAACGCTGTTGTCGTGTAAACGAACGGCCAAAACGCATAATTTTTTTTTCAGTTTTTAGTTGAAAATAGTTTCGTGTAAACACCCCTTTAGTCATTTTTTCAACTCATGCACATTAACTTTTATTAAAGTGGTTCGAAACGACATGAGGGTGAATAG
>NW_015512341.1:8635-8963 GCF_001515645.1 Sinocyclocheilus grahami | reverse complement strand
GTGTGTGTGTGTGTGTGTGTGTGTGTGCGCGCGTTTATCTCATAGACTGGCATTCTTTGGCATGAACTCGTGCTTAGCGATGCAAAACTCTCCACGGGGGATTAAAGACAGTGGGAGTCTGACACAACCACGGTGACTTTTTCTAGAGCGCCAGACAGCGCAAATTCATCCCGATGCTCTTTTTTTTTTTTTTTTTGAGAATGTCTTTCAACTCCAGTTTATTTTTAGCTTCCCAACTGTCTCCTAACTCACGGCGGAGCACAATGACAGTGTCACGACAACCTAGTAAAAGCGTATTTAAAATGACACGTCGCATCTTGTGTAAGTC
>NW_015512341.1:0-847 GCF_001515645.1 Sinocyclocheilus grahami | reverse complement strand
TTTTTTTTGGTTTATTTATTGTTTCTTCATTAATGTTACTGCTCAATAAAGAATAAGCTGTTCCAATATTGTTTATAACCACCCAGAATGTATTCTACTAAATGTCTCTTCTAGTAAGAGTTAGAAGGACTTGTTTTCCCCCATTTATGGGAAGACTTTCTTTCCCAGCAGCAAAGAGAACAAATGACTAATAGAGAGGAGAATAAACAGGAACAAAATGCTCAGTTATGGTTTTCCATCAGTGATGACCCATCCTTTCCAAAGGCTTGAGAACATAATAGAAATCTCTGACTGTGGAGTTTCTCCACCCACTCCTTCATACGCATAATAGCAGCACGGAGCCAACGAGACTATTGTTTTATGCACCAAATTAATAATACAGCGAGTAAGTCATTCTGCGGTGCTTACATCGCCCATTGCATTTATTATTTTTAATGCATTTGGTTTCTAATGACATTAAATAGGTTTTTAATGCATGTTTGAAGTGCTATATGGAGTGCAGATTTACTGTACGTCGTTTTCTAGATGCAAAAATGATTTTTTTCACATGCCTGAGATTTTTTCCAGGCCATCTCAAGCACTTGCAAGAGACTGTGACAGATGCCTGTTAATGCACGTCTTCAAAGGACGTCTTGTCTCGTGATGTGATCTTTTATGACCTTTGGAAATGCTGATCTTCCCAGCAGTCAGCATTGGCCCTGCAAGCTAAAACTAGCACATAGCTGTGAGGAAATGAGCCTGGCTGTTTCCAACAGGGTTAAAGGGGCCGTTTGGATCTTAGATGCATGCTGAAAGCGAGAGACGTGGAGTGTGATTGTTGGTGTGTGTGTGTGTGTGTGTGTGTGTG
>NW_015512340.1:8620-8963 GCF_001515645.1 Sinocyclocheilus grahami | reverse complement strand
AAAGATTATACAATCCTCATCAATAGTGACATTAAAACACATTTTTCACTAAACCGACTGAAATTTCACAGCTCGAGTAAGCACAGATTTACAAGTTACTCAATCAAAACTCACTTTGAGACATGCCTGACAGTCACTCTGACTTAAAATGAGCCAATATCCAGGAGTATATGATCCTATGATGCCGGTTTTTGCCTATTTATTCAGCGCTGCAGTTGAAGTACACCGAGCTGAGAACAGTATGGACATGTCCAACATGCTGTGAACTGTCTGCTGAGGGTTTTTTAAAAGGGGCAGAATGTATGTTTCTAATGAATGTACTGGATTTGCTGAAAAGCATGAA
>NW_015512340.1:4026-7772 GCF_001515645.1 Sinocyclocheilus grahami | reverse complement strand
TTTTCCAGCCTTTTACTCTGATAGAGAAGCAACCCTATAAACTATATTACTGAGAATCTCGCCATAATACTGGTGCAATATTTTCCACTACAGGACGAAAAGGGTGAAGTTTCATTCTGTCTGGAATACTAACATGTTTTCATCAGTCAAGCGCAACATTTGTGCAAATACAACATTAAAGTGACACGCAGAGTCCAGAGTCTCTTTATATGGACTGACCTTTAACTCTTGTCTGAAAATGTCAAGATTTAGGTTTATGGAAAGTTCGGGGCCATAGACGCATTAATCAAATGCATAGATGTGTGCGTATGTGAGTATATGATGGATAAACACTGACAGAGCACTGGCTGACACTAACACAAGGTTTCCTCAATGGATGCATTGAGTCAATGCTGTTTTACCGACACTCATTCCCGTCTCGTCTCTTACATTTGCTGAAAAGGGAGGCCTCCGTGACTGTGTCGGAATATTCCTGATTTGACAATATCTGGGAATCAAAGCGAATGTTCCCACAAACCATATCACAGCAGTCTCTCTCCTCTTACCCTTCCAACTCCTAAAAGATTCATGTGACACACATATTATGCTGACGCAGATCAGGCCAGAGTTGTGCTTTTCTCATCTTTACCCAGAATCATCCTTCGCTTCCTCGCCAATTTGCAGAGCAGTCCATAAAGTGGCACATCGAGCTGGGGAGGGGTGGAAAGAGAGAACCCCTGCAGTTGCTTTGGCTTTTCGCGGCCGCTCCACTGTCTGTAATTTATGAAGCGCATTTTTATGCATTAGAGGTGCCAGGTATAGCGCATACTCCATTAATATGCATTCGAGCAGAGTGATAAACAGGAGAGGTTTGAAGAGAGATGGAGCCGTGAGCAGCTCAGGACAACTGTCAGTGCCATTTAGTGTGACTGGCAGAGAAAGACAGACTGACACATACTCATCCACTCTGCGGAACAGCACTGCTTGATATTTGCTGCTTTTAAAACGTTTTAGCACATCGTATTTTGTGCTCTATATTACAGATGGAACGAAGACCACTCCGTGCTTCGAGACAGACATCTTGTTTCTAGGGTGCTGATGTCTGGGTTTTCCAACTAAATTTCAGAAAACAACATTTTCAGACTTAAAAACATAAGTGTGAGGGGAGGGGGGAATTGGGGGGGGTTATAAAAAAGAGCCCAGAAAAGTCAAAGATTTAAGATCTTCACAGTTTCTCCTAGATGTCAGTAAGATTAAATGGGGAGGAAATTAAGACGTAATGATGAGTGTCATTATAGTGAACTTAAATTAAACTTTAAAAATGCTGTTACTTGATATAAAATAAATGATAAGTGAAATAAAATACAATATAAAGAGAATTTGAAATATCTCAAATGTTCAAATTATTAAATTGATGTACGAAAATAATAAAAACTAAAACTGAAATCAAATTTAATAAAGAATGTATACAAATATTTCAAAACAAACAAATAAAAATGATAAAGCAGAACAAAATTAATGAAAATAACTTAAATTCATAAAACAGAAAATATTAAAATAAAATCTAATTCTAAATATTAAAACAAAATGAAAAAATAATAGTGTTTCAAGTTTTTCTCCTTAGAAAAACTCTCCGTGAAACTCATATGTGTCTCAGCAATGTCTCAAATTGTACAGAGATTTCAGGATATATTATTCCCAGTTACTCAAATATTTACCATTACATTTTCCATTCTATTTGTAAACAAGTAACTCATTTGTGTCTATTTTTATACATCCTAAGGAATTTTTGGAGACTGAAATAAAATTACTAAAACAAATATAAATGTAATGTATGTACAAATATAAAGTATTTAATTAAATAGAAATATATAACACTAATAGTAGCAAAATTATGTGCTGAAATTAAATTGAAAATAAAAGAATAACAAAAATACAAGCTCATTCAAAATATGAATACATACTATAACAGTATATAAATAATACTAAAATAACTGTCTAAAAAAATTCCTTTTTTTTTTTTTTTGTAAGAAACATACAAATTTGCTTAAGATTGTGAAGGGAATGTTACTGCACATACATGTATTTGAGACATTTATTAACCTGCTGGGAAGACTGACCAGACAGAATCCTAAAATCCAGACAACGGGGCATAGAGCCCGGGGAAGAAGACATGTCATCATCTGCCTTGTTTGTGCTGCAATTTCCAAAGCTGAGTTACTGACATGTCAACAAAGAATGTCGGCCGTGACCTATACGCATCGGGAGAGGGTCACAGCCCAGGTGGCATTTGGCTTTCTTTCTCTCACTGAAAGCGAAATTCATCTCAGGGGTCAGATTGTGTGAGAAATGGAAAAGGTGGGGAAGTAATCATTGAGGTCCTCCCTGTCTCATGCCTTCACATAGGAAAGAAACATCATTCTTCAGAAAGTGGCGGTAGTATTATTAATTTTTTTATTTAGATGGCTCGCAAACCAGCCAGGGTTCACCTGAGAGGCTTTTACTGTTAAACTCACTGCTTTGTTGACAAAGACACTTTATTGTAACTAGTTATTATATATTTTTTTCTTATTTATTTACATGATAATATTCCATTCTATGTATTTTTTAAAGAACTGGATAAAATAAGCTTCATTGAAGGTCAGTAAGACTAAAATAACACTTAGGAGCAAATAACGCCATTGTATTACCATTAATGAGATTATTACTTGTTTAAACATTTATTATTTTTTGCTCCAAAGTAGTTCCAGACAAACCCACAGAAGAATCAACAGTTTTATGTCTCTGAGCAACACAAAGTCAAACAGTTTTTTGAGCAATTGATGAAACGATTCAACAATTCACTTCTTAAGCAACTCACTTGTTTGGTTCCTGAATGGATCAGCATTTTTGAATGAATTGGTGAGGTGAATCATTCAGTGACTCACTCATAAAGACAGTCACTTGTTTGGTTCCTGAATGGATCAGCATTTTTGAATGAATCGGTGAGGTGAATCATTCAGTGACTCACTCATAAAGACAGTCACTTGTTTGGTTCCTGAATGGATCAACGTTTTTGAATGAATCAGTTGAGTGAATAAGTCAAATGACTCCCTTATAAAGACAGTCAAATATCGCTTATGGAAAAAAAAAAAAAAGTTTCAGAGCTTTGGACTAAATATCATCACAATTAATTATTTATATTAAGACAGTCAAATATCGCTTATGGAAAAAAAAAAAAAAAGTTTCAGAGCTTTGGACTAAATATCATCACAATTAATTATTTATATTATATATATATTATTTAACATTATCTTTTGTCAATAATAATTGTACTTTATTTTGGCATTACTAAATTCAGTCTGAAGATCCTCTAAAATATTGCAAGCTTTAACTTCCCCGTGTGTGATTATGCTGCAATTTTTATTCCTTTTATTCATTCTTGATCTTCAGTATAATCTTTCTTCGGGTGCTGTCTGTCACACCGTTAACAATTATGGTGAAGAGATAATAAAATACATTCATGCAGTGTGAGTGTGCTTTATTTTAAGTGCCCTGGAAACGACTGCTGATGTATTTAAACGTACATCTTTAAAATAAGCAGCAGGATTCCAGACTGCTGTAAAGGGAGGCTGCCAGAAATTGAGAAAGAGATAATTAATTGTTAGGAGAGTTTCTCCGAACGGAAAGGTCTTCAGAGGCCTATTGCAGAGATTATGCAGCTGTTAACTTAGGAGTTAATTCAATAATTTTCTTGGAGATTTATTTTTGCGCAGCTGCTTCTTTTA
>NW_015512340.1:1712-2507 GCF_001515645.1 Sinocyclocheilus grahami | reverse complement strand
TATATATATAATATAAATCATATGAATATAAATAAATACATGTAAATATGTTCAAAATATATACTGTGTGTGTGTGTGTGTGTGTGTGTGTGTGTGCGAGCGTTTTTGTGACAAATGAGGACATACATTTGTATAATGACAAAGGTATCACATAGGCATTACAAGGAGAAAGTGACTTTTCAGGACATTACCCCATGTCCCCACTTTTCAAAACGCTTATAAATCACACAGAATGGAGTGTATTGAAAATCTGAAATAGCACAACGTTTCCTGTAAGGGGTAGGCTTAGGGGTAGGGTTGGTGTAGGGCAATAGAATATACGGTCTGTACAGTATAAAAACCATTACGCCTATGACATGTCCCCACTTTTCAGAAAAGCAGACCTGTGTGTGTGTGTGTGTGTGTGTGTTTATATATATACATAATAAATATATACAGTACACACAGAAATATTATGTAAATAAAAACTTTTATTTTGGATGCGGTTAATCACGATTAATCGTTTGACAGCACTACTTAAAATGTGTTATTGTTTTTGCATTGCCTTATTGCATGGGATACAGTTATTTGGAATTAAAAATGGTTATTTTGACGACTTAATTCAATTTTTCATAACAGCAAAACCAGGTTGTAGTTCACAAATTGGCAA
Organism: Sinocyclocheilus grahami; assembly: GCF_001515645.1. Lineage (NCBI taxonomy): Eukaryota > Metazoa > Chordata > Actinopteri > Cypriniformes > Cyprinidae > Sinocyclocheilus > Sinocyclocheilus grahami. The sequence continues at coordinate 1,858 of NW_015512340.1, read as the reverse complement.
TTTGAAAATCGTTATTGGTATTGACATAGAACCATGGTCTTATCAATAGTTATGAGCAGTGTTATTGTATGCAGTTATTTTAAATTGTTATAATTTAGTCCGTTTTTGATCAAATAAATGCAGCCTTGGTGAGCATAAGAGACTTC
>NW_015512340.1:0-1061 GCF_001515645.1 Sinocyclocheilus grahami | reverse complement strand
TTAGACAAAAAGGTTCTTCTATGGCATCGTGAAGAACCTTTATTTAGCAGAAACAGAGTGAAAAAATAATTCCTCGCTACTGATGATGAACGGTTTTGAGAGGAAGGTTCGCTTTGGGGAAAGCCTGTTATAGCATGATAAACAAAGTTGCTGTTGTTTTTTTTACTTTAAAACTATTATTTTATATAGTTTTTATAGAGTATGTGGACATAATTAGCATGTGAATGTGTTAAAATTTTCTGAATTGTCATTTACGAATGACTAAAGGTCATGTACTCTGCATGAGTGCATTCATTTCATTACTTTTTAAATTAATTTTAAATTTAAATTCAATCATTCAATTTAGTGGTATGAACCAAGCGTCATTTTACCTATAAAGTTGGCAAAAGATCAGCCAGTCATTCCTATTAGGAGCAATGAGAAAATTAGTTTATAGCGTGAGACAAAGGGGAGAATCAATTTCTCAGAGCAAGCCAAAGGTAGCAGTAAGTCATTTGCTTTTATTTTTACTGAGGTTGTGAAAAAACTCAGATGTGTCTGATTCACAATCACAAAGTACATTCGTGAAGCACAAATTTACCTGAGCTCCTGTGAGAAAGCTAATCCTGACTGAATAGGGCTCTGAGGTGAAAATATGGTAATTCTGTTATGAAGTTGACTGACCTATTAGAACTGTGGAAATCGGTTGGATGATATGACCCTTGTTTTACAGTATATCGGGGTAAACCTCTCTTTAGCTTTATTGAGTCAACAAAAGAGACCTTAAACATGTCTTGTATGGGGTTGCCAGAAATGGTGGTGGTATTTGCCTGTGTCTCAACATTTCATGTAGAATGAAGCCACTAAAACGTTGGTCAACTAAAACTTTCTTTTCTAGCATTCTTTCAATTATTTTTGTATTAAAGGTACTGTTGCATAATAATATTTTTGTAATGCTACACATGTCCCTGACAGATTACCTGACATACCTGTCAGAAATCCAGTCTATTAGAATTTTTCTGCGGGTTGTGTGAGTTTGCTAGTTCCCATTCAGTCAGTCACGTTCTACGTTACGTCAGTGA
>NW_015512339.1:3376-8780 GCF_001515645.1 Sinocyclocheilus grahami | reverse complement strand
CCAAAGCAGCACAAACGAAATTTTTTACAGCACAAACCAGCACAAGTCCCACAGTTGGAATCAGCTTCCAGAAGAGATCAGATGTGCTAAAACATTAGTCACATTTAAATGCAGACTCAAAACTCACCTGTTTAGCTGTGCATTTATTGAATGAGCACTGTGCAACGTCCGAACTGATTGCACTATATTTTATGGATAATACTTTTCTATTCCTAACTGTTTTAAATTCATTTTAAACCTCTTAAATCAATTTTTAAATCATTTTCAAAGTTTTTAAATTCTTTGTCTTACTGTTGTGATTATTTTTTATTATTATTTTATTTTATTTTATGTAAAGCACGTTGAATTACCATTGTGTATGAAATGTGCTATATAAATAAACTTGCCTTGCCAAGTTTAACAACTTCTTGATGCAGAAATCATCCGTGAATCTGAATCCCCTTTCTCTTCACCGATTCTAGTCGTCAGGAAAAAGAATGGTGATGTCAGACTGTGCATTGATTACAGAAAACTGAATCTTCAAACAGTAAAATATTCATATCCCTTACCTAATTTGGAAGAATCATTCTCAGCCCTGACTGGATCCAAATGGTTCTCAGTGATGGATCTCAAATCTGGTTTCTATCAATTTTAAATGGAGGAAGCAAACAAAGACAAACCTGCCTTTGTTTGCCCGCTAGGATTCTTTGAGTTCAATAGGATGCTGCAAGGGACAACAAATGCCCCAAGTACATTCCAGAGGCTTATGGAGCGATGTATAGGTGAAGATAGCAGCTTTAAAAACCTGGCAAAAACAAAACAATTTGAAAGAGTTAAGAACGTTCCTGGGATTCTGTGGCTACTATTGCCGATTCATCAAGGACTATTCAAAGTTTTGTGAAGCCTCTCAATTAACTTACTGCCGGATACCCACCACAGAGAAAGTGTGTTAGTACTGCAGTTAAAGCTGAGAGATACCACAATCCAAAAGACCTTGTCGGAGACCAATGGACCCCTGCATGCCAAACAGCATTTGACACCCTGATTGAGAAACTAATGACTGCTCCCATCCTTGGATTTGCTGACCCCAAGTTACCCTACATCTTCCATACAGATGCAAGTACCTCAGGCCTCAGAGCTGCTCTTTACCAGGAGCAACAAGGCCAAAAACGAGTCATTGCTTATGCAAGCCGTGGGTTGTCAAAGTGTGAGAGCAGGTACCCTGCCCACAAATGAGAGTTTCTCGCTCTCAAATGGGCTATAACAGAAAAATTCCAGGATTACCTGTATGGGAGCCCATTCCTTGTTGTCACAGACAGTAATCCATTAACATATATCCTTACCTCCGCTAAGCTTGATGCCACGAGCTACAGATGGTTAGCTGCTCTATCAACCTTTGACTTCCAACTGCAGTACAGAGCCGGAAACCAAAATCAGGATGCAGATGGGCTGTCTAGAAGGCCACACAGCAGATTACCTGATGATGCTTTGTCACAAAAAGAAGTGGAAAGAATACAGCAGTTTACAAAGAGGCACTTGGGATCCGAACATGTGACTGTGTATGAAAACACTGTCAAAGCTATCTGTGACAAGCACATAGTTCACCTAGTGATTAATAATCCTCCCACCGAGACTTCACCAAATGCCACTTTTGTTCTGTCTCTTGCCCATCATCCAAAGGCTCTTTCAGGAAGTTTTGAGGAAGAAGACGAATTTGGTGGCCTACCTGTAATAACTCCAGATGAATTAAGAAACAAACAAAGTGAACACCTGTATCCGTGAGGTGCTCAGACAAATGGAAACAGGATAAATTATTCCATCATCCCTTCGAAAAGAACTCCTTGAATTAGGTCTCTTATTAAGAGAGTGGAACAGACTTGGAATCCTGAATTGTATCCTGTATCGAAAATGACAAGAAGGTTTTCAGACTTACCACCAACTTGTGCTGCCTGAAACCTTGAGACCCCTTGTTCTGAAAAGCCTACATGACGATATGGGTCACATGGGTGTGGAACAGACCCTAGATCTTGTACGTTAAATTTTTATTGGCCTAAGGTATCAGCCGATGTGGAAAGCAAGATCAAAACATGTCACCGCTGTGTACAACGCAAGTCTTTGCCTGAGAAAGCTGCACCACTTGTTAATATCACAGCTACAAGACCACTCGAGCTCGTATGCATGGATTTCCTCTCAGTGGAGCCAGGTTCCAATAATATCAAAGACATTCTGGTCATTACCGACCACTTCACTAAGTATGCAGTGGCTGTCCCCACCCCAAACCAAAAGGCTCGGATGGTAGCTAAGTGCTTGTGGGACCACTTATTCGTCCACTACGGCATCCCTGAGAAGCTCCATCGTGATCAAGGACCTGACTTTGAGTCCAGAATTATAAGAGAGTTGTGTGAGCTCATTGGTACACAAAAAGTAAGAACCACACCATATCATCCAAGGGGGAACCCTGTTGAACATTTCAACAGGACCTTACTTAACATGCTTGGAACCCTTGAGAATCATAAGAAAAGTCAATGGCAGAATTACGTCAAACAATTAGTACACGCTTATAATTGTACTAAAAATGAAGTGACTGGTTTTACCCCTTATAAGTTGATGTTCGGGCGACAATCAAGACTGCCCATTGATCTAGCCTTTGGCTTACCTGTCAATCATCAGCCAGAATCACACTCACAGTATGTCCGTAACCTTAGGTCTCAACTTCAAGACAGTTAGAGAGCAGCAACAGAAAGTGCAAAGACGACAGCAGATCGCAACAAAGCAAGATTCGATAAGCACGTTGTGAACTCTACCTTAAAGGAAGGATATCGAGTCTTGGTCAGGAACATCTGCCTCAGAGGCAAACACAAATTAGCTGACCGCTGGCAGTCAGATGTATATGTCGTCCTAAAACAGGCTGAATGTATTCCTGTGTATGTAGTGAGACCTAAAGCTGGAGAAGGCCCACAAAGAACCCTTCATTGTGATCTCCTGCTGCCGTGTGGTTTCCTTTCTATGACCCAAATGGAAGATGAAACTGATATCACAAAGGTAGCAAGATGGCCAAGGACTCGACGACATTCTAACAGTAAACTATCTGGGAAAACCGATGAGGATGATTCCCAATCTGACCTCGAGGGATGTTATTTTGATGGTTCCAGAAACCTAAGAGTGGAAACCTTGGATACAGACAATACCTCGTCCATCGTGAAGTATTTATCAGGGAGAAGAGATTCAGTTCCTTCTAATATGTTGACCACTGCTGGGCAAGCTCCTTCAGATGTAATTAAGGCTTTTCCTGAAGATGCTCCAGTAGAGGTTTATAACCCAAACTTACCTGATCCTGGAGAGAGAAACTTACCTAATCTCAAAGAGAGAAACTTACCTGATCCTGGAGATAGAAACCTACCTGATCCAAAAAAGAGAAACTTACCTGATCCTGAGGAGAGGAACCTACCTAGTCCTGTGGAGGATAACTTACCTGTTGGACAGAGACCTGACATACTTGAAAGAGAAGTGAATAGTGTTCACTGTCCTGCACAAGCTACTTCAGAAGGAGGTGAAGACATAGGTGTCATGGACCAAACTGAAGCAGAAACTGAAATGAGATGCCTTAGAAGATCAACTAGAAACAGGACAGCGACTCAACAGCTGACTTACCCTGAACTGGGGAATCCTTTAGTTACAGTAGTTCAGTCCCTTTTCCAGAGACTGAGTGAAGCACTTACAGATTCCCTAGTACAATTCCACATCCTAGAAACTTGCAGAATCAAGACAGTCTAGATTCCTAAAACGATGCACAGGGACGTGCATTAGATAAGGAGGGCAGGATGTAACCCACATTAAAATAGGGTTTAAATAAACATAAATTAATAAATAGCTATATTGATTCCTAATATAAAATAACATGATGATAGTAAATATAATATTTCATAGTTGCTAAATAAATCTATAGAACATCAAATGTATACAATTCAATAAGTGTTTATATGGAATTTGAATAAAAATACACCCAAATGAATTGTATTGATGTTTCCCCTTTAAGAGAGTCACTCACGTGCACATCAAACGTAGAGCAACGGCAGAATGTAACGGCAGAAAAACAGAGAGAGACACAGCGGAAGTATTAAAGAGATTAACAAGGGAACTAAGTAATTACTTGATTTTAACTCGTAAAAGAGAAGGAAGATAATACTAATAATAAATCTGGTCAGGGACCGAAAGGAAACGTAACGAGGGAGTGAGAAACAGTGGTTTTGGTGAGTTTTGACTCGTTATGTTGTATTTAATTGATGATCAATTACGTTTCATAATAAGAAAGAAAAGCTAATGGTAATACACAAATAAAATACACTATTTAATGGGTAATTTTAATATGGTGTGAGTATTTATTGTGCACTGTGTGAATAGTTGAATGTTAGGCTATTGTATAAAAGATTAACCTCAAAGTGACAGTTGAGTTAAATGGACAATGCAACTTTGATGCTACAGTTTACGGTGTTTGCAATCTTGATTGTTGTAAATTTTATCGATACAATAACACGATCCCTTTATGACCTATTGTGTAGGTCAGGTTTTAAGGTCAGACTGGATATCAGAATTTCCAAACGGATGCTACTCTGTGGTGTATGAGTAGAGGATGCAGGAAATTGACAATTTAGATGGCGAGCCAACCCAGACTGCAACTTTGATCTTCACCCAACTTCGTTACATCTGCAACAAGACCTGTTACATGCTCTGGTTAAATTTTGAGTTGAAATATTTGAAAGCAAAGCTTCTGTGAACTCAGCAGTTGCGAGCAAGCGGCAAGTTTGAATATTTTTATTATTTTATTAGCTAACCAAATGCAAAGCTTCCACGAAGAAAAACTGTTCCTAGCAAGAGTATAACGCCGACTTCAGTTACCTAGATTAGCCTGAGTTATCAGCTTTTACCAGTTGTTGTCGCGACTGACCAATCATAATCAAGTATTCCACAGAGCCATGTTATAATACATTATTATAGCTTAGGAGCTGATCCTTTTATCAGTTGTTTATTCATGCAACAATACATATCACTATTATAGTTTTCATTAATAACCATTGCTATATAGATTATATCTTTGTCTAGTACTCTTATGAATGTTTTAGCATGACTTTGTGAAAATGTAACTACTGAATGACATAGCATAGATGTCTTCATGGCTAGTTTCATTCTTGTTCAACAGATCTGTGTATTAGTGTTAAATGCTACTGTTTTTGATAACGTAGATAATGTTTCTGACAGATAATATCATGATGTCATGTGTCATGTGGAAGATTTCTGCCACCTGGTGGAAAACAAACACTATTCAAATTAAAATGTAATGATATTCCCACTATAACCAGTAAATGGCTGTAGAGGATCGCTCATTGTCTCATTTACCATTTCCTCTCCGTAATACATTTATTTTCAC
>NW_015512339.1:0-1762 GCF_001515645.1 Sinocyclocheilus grahami | reverse complement strand
AAACAAGCAAGCCCTGTCCAGATTTAAAAAGTAATGCAAAAGTAACGTAACACATTACTTTCCATAAAAAGTAACTAAGTAATGTAATTAGTTACTTTTTTATGGAGTAACGCAATATTGTAATGCATTACTTTTAAAAGTAACTTTCCCCAACACTGCTCTCAACTCTCTCAAGCCTTGTTCACTCCGCCAGTGTCTCGAGCAATCATTTTCATAACACGGATGCTAAACATTCTCGCAAACCGTCTAAATCTCATAGCTGGGCCATGGGGCTGAATATTGTATTGTATTGTATTGTATTGTATATCATATTCTAAATTACTTGTGCCAAAATACCATAAAGCTTCTTTGGATGTGTCTTTGATGTCAACAAACTTCCCTTTGAAAGTTAATGCTTATTCACAGCATTTAGTTGCTCTAACTATGCATGGTACACACGGTTAATTTATTTATTAATTTATTTTCAAGCCATCAGCTATACCATTTATATATGCAATGTATTGTACTGTATGTGTATTATCGGAATTTGGGCAGTATGCACATTGTGCTTCCCCGGGCAACCTACACATGTTAAAATGTGTGTTCATTGTGTACAGCTGCATATCCCATAATGCAATGCACATGACTTTGCATCTTCAGTGAAGATATAGAAATACCACCTTTTATAACAGTTGTGTATGAGTCCCTCAGTTGTCCTAAGTGTGAAAAGCTGGATCTCAGCATCATATAGCCAGTGTACAGAAGATGATGGAAAACCAGGTCTTCAATGATTTTTCTCAAAAAGGGACTCAAGCACAACTATCACAAACAAACGAAAGTTATTGATCATATTATTGAAGCTACACCATAATAAGAATCAAAGGGATCTATACTGTGAGCAGGATATTTTGTATCATTTCAGTTATGAGTTCTGTTATGAGAAAAAAATATTATTATTATTATTATTATTATTATTATGAACATCTTAACAGACGTTCTTTATGTGGCCCTGCACGAATAATACACCTTCATGCATGGATCCATCAAAACAGATTTGAAAGTTTAAAAAAACTATTGCTATGAGGCCTGATAATCTTTTTGTTGGTTACAATGGAACTTGCAATCATACGCAATTTGCTGTCTGTCTTTCAGACTACACCACAGATCTGTCAGTAAATTTTTTAAGGTTGTTGTCACATTTGAAGTTTTCACAAGTGCATTTCATAGGTTGTTTCTCTGTGTTACGTAACTCTTGTTTTGTTCTTCACCTCTTCCCTTTAGTGTTTCTGGTCCATAGCGTTACATTTAGAATTTTGTTTGGGGTCTTCTCTGGGACTTCTTCAGACTTCTCTTCTTTTTGTTATTTGAAGCAAAATAAGAATAAAACCCTGTTCGTGATTTTTCAGTGTTCACATTTTCCAACACCATTCCCATCTCAGTGTCACCTGCTTGGCCTACGCTTTCTAATGATGCAATATTCTTTATCTAACACCACAGTAATCAGCCTCATTGGGATTGGTTTTGGCCGTTTGACCAAGGGACTTAATTAAAGTGTTTTTGTCTAATTAACCTGAAGGTCCATTTACCTTGGAGCACTAGGAGATGTGATAACAGTATCTTTTTTCTGAGATGGTCAAGGGACCATATTACAAGGGAAAACTTGTTAATAATGACTTGTTAATAACATGTTTGCTTTGTTGCATTATTTGGTGCTGTGTTAAAAAACTTTGAGTGATCTTTGACCAGCAGCGCCATATATTTGGACATTGATAAATTAACAAAC
>NW_015512338.1:7840-8970 GCF_001515645.1 Sinocyclocheilus grahami | reverse complement strand
TAAAAAAGTAAGGCTGTTTTGTGTCCTAATTTGAGCCATATTTCAGGAGGTGCTGAAGGTGAGTGTGACTTGATACTGATGTGAAAAAAATGCATGAAAAAAATAAATAAATAAACAAATATTCTGAGCCCCAGAAATGTGCGGTTATCTGGAGTACACGACTGCTCCCCAGGCCAGCAGTCTTTTATCACTTCTTCAATCTCTACTTTGGTGCCTGAGAGCACCACATCCCTCATCCGTCTCCTGTTCTCCTTTTACAGCTTTTTGCTTGGATCCGATCTAGCCTAAGTTCACACATTTGGCTCAAACTGAACCTGTTTTAACACAATTTTGTTTAACAAGTGTTCTATATCTGGAAAAGGAAGAACGGACAGATGCATGCTCGCTTTCTTCCTGATGAATCTGACAAGCAGCTTATGGGAAGAGAAAATAACTGGGGGAAGAAAGAGGAGCAAATAAATGAGATGCTAAGGACAAAGTTGCTTTGAGAGTGGGAGGGTGGTGGCAGAAGGAGATTGCTTACAGTCGGTTCACACATCTGCATCAAACGGCCTGACACATCTGGCGTTATCTCACAACACACAGTAACCAAAAATAACAATCGCTGTGAGAGGGATGGGCCGAAGGAGTGCAGCAGTTTCGCTCTACACAATAAAGCAGAACACTTCCAAAGACGTGTTACTTTTGGAACATGTGCTGTAATATTTTTTGATTGCCTCTATCATCAAATGCCTGTATATAATGTCCCCTGAGATTTGAAGACGTCCATCCGCACGCCTAAGAAAGCAAACGTGAAACCGTCTGTTGGGGGAGATGGGTGGAAAGGGAAGGTTGAGACCGCCAGGTGTTTTATGTAAGCGTCCCTTCGAGATCAATGCATCAGTTTCTTTTTAAGTGTGTAAAATATGATTGCCACTGTTTAAAAATTTATCTCAGTTTTCATTAAGAGTGTCCTGATGATTAGGGGCGGTTCAGGCACATTCCTGCAATTAACAGGAATCTATAAGCCACGGGCCATTATGAGGACACATAAAATCCGACAGGCACTCCTGGGACACCTCATTTACAGAGTAAATGGGTAGATAACACAGGAGAATTAATGAGGAGCTGTGAGGGAACCCACATAAACA
>NW_015512338.1:6342-6870 GCF_001515645.1 Sinocyclocheilus grahami | reverse complement strand
GAATTAAAGAAGAGCAGATAGATTAACAAAGAGGAGATTTGAAAAACAAAATATATAGAAATGGATTCAAAAATGAAAGAAATAAGGAGAAGGAGGGGACGGAAAATGGAAAAAAGTGCTTAATTCAGCCTGAGATGGAAGTAAAAAATGAAAAATGGGCTATAAAGAGTGTGGGGTGGAAAGACAACAAAGCAGAAACACCAGGGATTCTGAGTAAATGTCTCTGTCATTTACCTCACCCTCGTCAAACTTTTTATGTGAGAGATTGAGAGAGGAGGAGAGGGGAATTGGGCCGGACCTAAATGGAAATGTACACATATCCATCTAGAGGCCAGTTTCACAGGGCTCTTGGGGGCTCTGTTCATTCTAGCTGGGCCAAACCAACGACCTAGCAGCCAGATATAGACCCGATGGCAAGTCTACTGGGAGGTATCAGGCTCAGGATAGAAACAGCTCACTCATCTTTCACCTGCCACTAATTAATTTGAAGATGAGTGCGTATGTGTGAGATGGTTTGTGTGTGTGTGT
>NW_015512338.1:3781-5195 GCF_001515645.1 Sinocyclocheilus grahami | reverse complement strand
TACGCAAATTAAGTGCATAGACAATTTTATTTCATCAGACTTCCTGTATCTTGACCTCAATTAGTCATACATATATTGAAGTAAATCTACACATTTACACATACTCTCAGACAGCCAACTCAAGACCTCACACTCTGTTCTGAACATAAATATGTATATATGCAAGCAAGATATTTCCCTCGGCACTGCTACAGAAATCAATGTTTCAAATCACACACACACACTGACACAATATACACACATTAGTGTATTTATGAGGGGATATGCTGATGCATTTGTGATTGGTTAAAAGCACAAGGGAGAACCATTTGAGGAAAATGTCAGACATGGATAATATTAACCCCCTTCATAGCGATTGGTACACAGCACACCTAGCATCTCTACTTCATATTAGGGGAAAAACAGAGATATTAAAGAGACATCATTAGTGATGTGTCTTCCAAAAAGTACTTCCTAAAAGCTTAACTGTGTTTTCATTTAACTCTGTGATTGAGATGTGTTCTCTCCAAAGGGTCTGTTTAATAGCATAAACCATCTAACAGAATTAGTTATTAATGGGAGGAAATAAAGGACATGGACAAAAAAATGAGGTACAAAAACAGCCACAGACAGAGGGAATGTGATCAGGAGATGTTGCAGGCTGGACTCAAACCTGTATTACCTGCACGAGCAGCAAAAACTGTTGTGTTGCCACTAGTAAACAGCTGAACACATGGAATGTCACTATTTTATATAGGCTGGCTAAGGTACAGTAAAGTAACTACTTATTCTCATGAATAATGAATGAATAACTGGATATATGAATAATGTCACGGTCCAAGTGTGTGGAGGCAGGCAGGATACAAAATAAGGATCTTTAATGTAGCGACAACAAAGCAGAGAGAGACACACTCAGGGTAACATTCATAATAACCGACAATACTAGAATACACGAGACAAGAACTTATAGGGCAGATAACGAGGGGCAGACAGGTGAACACAATGAGAGTAATTAACTAATGATTAGACGGGCTAAACCAACACAAGGGGAAGAAACCACAACAAACAGTCCACAGGAGTGTTACATTACTCCCCCCTCCCGGAAGGTGCGTCCTCGCACCGTAGAAACAGAGGGAGGGGCGGAGGGGGACAAGGCAGTGGATGTGAGATGGTGACAGGGGAAAGCAAAGGGCTGGCAGGCAGAGCAGACAGGTGGAGGTTTCGACAGAGGATGGACCTCCAGGAGGAGGACGGCTAACAGAGTCCAGGGAGGTGACGATGGAGGCAGGAGCCAGGGAGACGACAGGAGGGAACCAGAGCAGGAGGAGCCAGGTGGGACCCTGGCCACAGCTATAACAGCGGCCCACAGTGGAGCCGACGGAGGGAGGAGCCATGGAGGAGGAATATCCACCGACTCCAGGGGGCCGACCAACGG
>NW_015512338.1:3039-3701 GCF_001515645.1 Sinocyclocheilus grahami | reverse complement strand
GGTGGAGCCACTGGGTCTATGGACCGAGGCAGAGTCCGGGCCTCGGAGGCTGGAGGCGGAGGCGAGGGAGACTCCGACCATGGTGACGCTGGAGGAGGCCGGAGCAGGTGGGAGGGCGGGCATTTTTGAAGAGCGGGCAGTGGAGAGAGCTCTTGGTCAGGAGCCCTTCCTGGGCTAAACGAAACATCTGGAGCCCTACCTGGGCTGAACGAAATATCAGGAGCCCTTCCTGGGCTGGACTGGGGATCAGGAGCCCTTCCTGGGCTGGACTGGGGATCAGGAGCCCTTCCTGGGCTGGACTGGGGATCAGGAGCCCTTCCTGGGCTGGACTGGGGATCCCGAGGTCTCTCCTCCTCGTTTTGGCACTGAACGCCCTCCATATTCCACTCACCCGAAGCCGTGATGCAGAAGTTGGAGCTCCCCTCCGCACTCCCACCGTCCAGGGTGTGCTCCCTCTTGGTGGGCACTGTCGCCGGCTCTCGCACCTGGTCTGACGTGTTGGGCTTAATCTCCGAGGCGATCCTCTTCTCAGCCGCGGGGCTTCGCTCCGGCTCATGGATCGCAGTGGGAAATGGCTCTCCGTCAGCGGTGGGCTCAGGCTTATGCTCCGTACCGCGGGGAGATGGTGGGCTGGGCTCAGGGTCCTGAGTGGGGCTGGTGTC
>NW_015512338.1:1668-3016 GCF_001515645.1 Sinocyclocheilus grahami | reverse complement strand
GCGCTCGTGTGGTGGCGTTAAGTCCAACCTGGTAGAACGTGCAGAGGCAGTTGTCCGGGTAGTGCGTGAGGTGAGCCAGGGACAGAAAGTCATGGGTGTGGTCCTCAAGAGAGCGTTCCCCCTGCTCCAGCAGGAGGAATTGGAAGGCAGGGTAAACCATACAAAAAATAAAAACTGACAAAAACCGGGAAAACAAACGAGGGGAAAGACGCCGCTATACTTCACTTTTGGGTCGGTTATTCTGTCACGGTCCAGGTGTGTGGAGGCAGGCAGGATGACGAGGATGACAAGGATACAAAATAAGGATCTTTAATGTAGCGACAACAAGGCAGAGAGAGACACACACTCAGGGTAACATTCATAATAACCGACAATACCAGAATACACGAGTCAAGAACTTATAGGGCAGATAACGAGGGGCAGACAGGTGAACACAATGAGGGTAATTAACTAATGATTAGACGGGCTAAACCAACACAAGGGGAAGAAACCACAACAAACAGTCCACAGGGGTGTTACAAATAATTAGTACATAATAGTATATAGAAATAGTTCCAAAAATAGTGCATTGGTAGAGCAGAAACATTTTCCTGAAATTTGAGTCTTGTTTTACAGTATAAACTGTAAATGTATACATTAACTACAGTTAAATGTATGTATATTAAATTCAGTGTTGCTGAATATAGGAAACTAAAGTAACTTTATTAAAAATAACTGTAAAAAATACCATTTATTAAAGCTGCATATATTCTTGAACCATTGAATTATTATGGGGATATCCCCACACTGTCTATATTGACCTCCTTTATTAAAATAACATTGGACTAAAGATGGACTAAACTTCCAACAAGAGAGAGAGAGAGAGAGTAAAGGAAGAGCTGAGTTAAAGAGATAAAGATCTACATATTGATAAAGAATGAGGAAGGGTGAGATCTGAGAATTTGAACAGTTCTCCCACATTTGTATTTATTTATTTATTTTTCCACACTCCTTCCTCTTGTATTCACACTGAAAACGCAAAGGCCCTGAGGAAACTCCTAGCAGCTCCTGTTTGCCTATTTTTCAAATCTGTCACTTCTTTTAGTACATCTGCCTAAGACAGACACGGAGACACACGCATGCATGCTCGCACATACACATTCACGGTCGCCGCATGCCATTGTCAGTGTTATTTTGGTGAATGCTGCTATTGCTGTTGACATGAGATTGCAGTGAATACCGTGTGATGCCACATGCAGATTCGCCCAGAAACGCAGACACACATACTCAAACACATACATAGGCAAATAGAATGTCACGTTCCTAAATATGTACAAACCCAATTCCAAAAAAGTTGGGACACTGTACA
>NW_015512338.1:0-259 GCF_001515645.1 Sinocyclocheilus grahami | reverse complement strand
ATTTGTACAGTGTCCCAACTTTTTTGGAATCGGGTTTGTAAATTTGAACATTATGTATCATTAAAAAATGCAACAAATTAATTGAAATTAATGTTATGTATCAATATGCACATATATATATTTATAAACACAACTTAACCAGTAAATTAACAGGTTAAATTGACAGCCTTAACATATTTAATAATCCATTGGCTGTTTAGCCTCTGCTCACTTTTTTTTTTTTTCCATTTGCATGAGCAGCAGGATTTCAAATCCAGAC
>NW_015512337.1:7422-8970 GCF_001515645.1 Sinocyclocheilus grahami | reverse complement strand
CCCAATAACCTAAACTACGCCAGAGCGCGTACACACCTCACGCACCGGAAGCCTGTGCGCGCTCAAAGACAGTTGGACATAGTGGTGTATTAGAGGTAAAATATGATATAAATACTGTTGGGTTTCTGGCACAAACTGATCGTTTCGTGTCTTAGGACATCAATGTGTCGTCACGAGTCGCAGGGTTTCATTTGGATTTGTCTGTGCATGTTTTTTTTGCTCTCATAGATTTTGTTACCATTGCCATGCATTATACGACTGATAGACTGCAACGGCTGGAGTTAAAAATCATCATTTGTGTTCTACTGAAGAAACAGTCACCTACATCTTGGATGCCCTGGGGGTAAGCAGATAAACATCACATTTTCATTTTTGGGTGAACTATTCCTTTAAGCACACTTTTAAAAATTGCACTTTAAAATACATTTTAAATCATTGTTTTAATAATCTTGAGTCATGCTTTGAAGTACACTTATTTTAATGTGTTGACTGACATTAAAGCACATGTAAAGTACTTGATTATAATGTATTTTAAATGTACTGAATTGCAACTTCATTACAAATGTGCAATTTCAAATATATTTAAATGACATACAAGTTTTAATAAAAATAACATTAATATATTAAAAATATAATAAAATAAAATAAATGTATATAAAAATGTATTAATTTTATTGAATGAGCACTTAAATTTTAAAAGTATAGTTAAAAAAATGTTTTTGCAGATAAAATAATATTAATACAATGAAAGGACACTTAAGTATATTTAGAGTACACTTTTTTAATGTTTCTTAAAAAGTGATTGTAAAAATTTTTGTTTCATTTTTAATACGTTTTAATAATGTTTAGTCGTGCTTTATATACACTTATTGTGATGTGTTGACTAAAACAAAGCACACAAAGTACTTGATTATTCAATATTACATTTAAAGATAAGATATTTTAAATGCATTAAGTTGCAACTTCATCATTATATTTTACATTTTATTTTACCATAAATACTTGTCAGTACATTCAGCAGTACTTCAACAATATTTCAAAGACAATAGAAGTAATTATGAAATTACGTATAAAGATGTACTTAAATCCTAGTTAAAAAAAACTATTAAAAAATTATTTAATTGAAATCAAAATGTAAATAAGCATCCAAAATACATGCTTAATTTGATTGTACTTTTTTTAAAAAGTACATTAAAGCGTCTACGTATGCTAAAATGTCTTTTTCACAAGAATTGCATTTACATGCTAGACAAAGCTGTGCTGCAATTGCATTATATAGGTCTGTTAGTCTGAAAGGATTTTCTGTCAGGCTAAAGCATTTACATGACATTTTATAAAGACAAATGATGGCTGTAGTCTGACTAAAATCGACTTTTAAAGTGCATGTAAATGATGTACAATCAATTTCAATTGACTGTAGATAAATTCTCACTTCATCCAGTCTTTTTTTGTTCTCTAAAGAATCACGTTACTGTTTTATGGAGTGTGAAACCCCCCACAAACTCTACAGCGCTTGAGAGAGATTTCCAAATGTTTCAACTGCGAACC
>NW_015512337.1:5827-7003 GCF_001515645.1 Sinocyclocheilus grahami | reverse complement strand
TCTACAGCGCTTGAGAGAGATTTCCAAATGTTTCAACTGCGAACCCGTTTGACAATGGAAAACGCATGTGAAGTGTGCGTAGAATACTGTAACAATTGAAAAAAGGATACTCCAGCATACATATACATATACTGTACACTACCATTCAAAATAACTTTTGTAGACAAGGGTTTCAGCAGGAGGACTAAATAATAATTTTCCCTCAGAACAAATCTTAGAATGAGTAAACAAATATTTTGTGCATCAGTATGATGGGATTGCATTCTCATGAAGGAGTGTGTTTAGAGACTCACTGCATCCGTCTTCATCGCTGTGATCTCCGCAGTCATTGTCACCATCACACTGCCACTGCGCCGGGATGCACGTGCACTCGCCAAACGCACTGACCGCACATGTGAAGTGGTTTCTTCCACATGAGCATTCGGCAGCACCTAAAACACCTACAAAACACACACAAACACAAACATATGAGGTCAGCTATTTTATGAATAGTAGGTATGGAAAGATTCACTCAAGTCACAATTCGATTCACGTTTTTTTTTAACAAAATTAGATTTAAGAAATTATAAATTAAATGTGTCCTTTTATTATTGCTTGGACAAAATACTGAACATTTGTTTGTGAAATTGAAATATAACACTATAATACTATACTAATATAGCACTTGCATATTCACTTGCCGAACTGCCGTTAATTCAAAAGTGAAAGTAAAATGCGCACGGCACTTTTTAAGCTATTTAAAAGCGAAGGAAAGCGAGGAAAAGAGGGAAAATTCAAACGAACTAAAAACAAACAATTGCTTTACTCCGAATTGCTGCTATTTTAAAGTGAAAGTAAAATAGGCACACCGCTTTTACAAGCTATTTAAAAGCCAAGGAAAGCGAGGAAAAGAGGGAATGCCCCACCCCCGCGGTGATACCGGTGTTGTCACACGCCGATTAACCGGTGGGAAAATTTCCTCACCGACACAACCCTACTCTCTGCCAGCAGGTGGCGTTTAAAGCGTTTCCTTGGTTTCTGCTGTGAACAAAGCAGCGCTGCACTTATGGCAAGATGAAAACAAAAAAAAAAATCCCATCTAAACTTTTTGATAGCCAGTAAGTTCCCCTCAGATATATTCATATATACTCCTAACCCTAATTGAATCGCGATTTGTTTAGCATCTCAACCGATTTG
>NW_015512337.1:3177-5290 GCF_001515645.1 Sinocyclocheilus grahami | reverse complement strand
GATCGTGCATCTCCAGTGAAGTTGAATTCTCCTCCTGTCAGCATTCAATTCACACGGAAGGACCGTCACAGAACACGCTATCATGCAGGTCACATGTACACTTCACAAGATCTCAACTAGATTCGACTAAAGTCTGCAAGGTTTGTGAAATTAAATGTTCATTAGTCATTCAAAGATTTGTTTAAATTATATAAATGCGTATTTGGGGAATGCTGACGGCAAACGAGAAAATATTATAATGTTTGCCTTTAATAATATTAAAGCAATCGTTACAATACTTTTTTGTATACATTTTAATTCCTTTGTTTAACAGTTCTATCTGATAATTAGATAAGACTTCTATCCGTATAAGACAGAACTGAATGAAAACAGCGAACAAGAAGGAGAATGTGAGCACTGTGTGCTCAGGTGCTGCCGCAGCCGTTCTCGGCACCATCAAAATAAAAGTCTGATGCGGCGTCAAACTAAAAGTTTCACCTCATCACATCAGCCAAACAGAAAAACTTATCGGCTGATGCCGATATTTGAAAAATGGCAGATATCGGCTGATATATCGGCCTTGGCAATATATCGGTCGACCACTAGTAACCATGTAATCCATAAAAAAGTAACTGTAATCTGATTATGAGCATTTTAAAATATAATATAAACCAGCTTAGGGATGCAACGATAATAGATTTTGTTGGTGCGATTATAGATTGAGGAATAATCACCATTTAATGATTATCGTGTTTATTATGCATTCATTAATTTTAAAACACTACTAATGTATAAAATCTGTTGTGTTATGTTAGTTCAACTTATTCTAAAAGTTGGTTGGCTTAAAGTCTGTAAAGATAAATTCTAACATGCTGTGATAATGGCACTGTAATGCATCCAGCCTTCATTTCAACAAAGGTGCCAACAAATAACAACACCAACAACAATTTCCTACAAAAAACGCTTTCTTTTCCCTCCAATTCAACCCCCTTCCTCTCTGTCTCTCACTTCCTAGATGTCAGCCTGGGATCTGAAGTTCAAAACACGTCACTAGCCACAAACTTTTTTTTTTTAAAGATTATTATACGCTTCTTATGTTTCTATCAAGAGAAATGCAAAGAATGTTTGTGAGAATCACCACTGGCTTCAGTTCCCAAAAAAATCACACGGGGCAAATTGTTAAACAAATAAAGATGTTTTGTAAGTCGCTTTGGATAAAAGCGTCTGCTAAATGACTAAATGTAAATGTAATGTTCCTTGACCAGATAAACACATTAAATTCAATGCTAGTTCATCCAGCTTGTTCCAAACAAAATCACTTCTCACCACAAAATGATTTTAGAAAACTTCAACCCTTGCAATTTATTCTGAACTCAATATTTTAAGAAAGCGGAAAAGTCTATTAATAACTATTCCAGCCCACCTCCCTTCTTTCAAGTCTGTGCTTTATCACGTATGTTTCATGAGAATGCACTTGGCTTTATCTCAAAACATTTGCATCTATTTGTTCCTCTCTGCTTTATCTCATGGCGTGAGCAGCTCTGGACAGGATTTTAAGAGAGTGACCGAATGAAAAAGTGAGGAATCAAGTAGACTTGAAGTCGGAGCTCAGCGCCACATGGTTGTGTGCTCGTTTTTGGCAAGCTGGAATAATTACAGCCCTTCTCTTGCGGGAGATCAAGTTATATATGCCATGTTTAGTCACTAAATGGAGCAAGACATTCATCATGTACGCTTTAAAGACTTGCCATTTCTGCTTCAAGTCAAAAACACTGCTAGCAGAGCAAACAATGTCAGAGATGAAATTTACATATATGTTTATTACAGTCCCAAAACATATCTGGGCACTTGTCATTTTTGGCATATTTTAAAGATCGCTGAAGCAGACTTTAAATCGCAAAACTTTTACAAAAATACAATTGTTAGGTTTTATTATTTTAAAGGGGAAAAAAGCACAAAAATATCGCTGGACAGACCTGATGTTTGCCACTCAGCTGAGGTAAACATTTATTTTTAATTCATTTATTTTATTTTTTTCAGAAATTACTATTTTTTTTTTTACATTTTAAACATAACATTTGGACATCATGTTGGACATAAAAAGTCATTTATTAGGTTTTGGTTTAGAAAACAT
>NW_015512337.1:2161-3003 GCF_001515645.1 Sinocyclocheilus grahami | reverse complement strand
TATATATTAGGGCTGCACGATAAATCGCAGAATAACTTTTCCTGAGGTAAATGCAATGTTCAGTGACATTCACAGGCTGCTTTATTGGCGTCTTTCTGTGCTGATTGAGCAATTTCATGAGATATGATACATATCGGTAAGTCATACTGTATCTTTCAACATACCTTCTGATGTTCAATCATGTTTATTTCACGCTAGAACTTGTATTAAAGTGAAAGAGGCTTGAAATTCTTTGTGCAATCGGAGATGATACCCACTAAATGCTTGTGTATGCATGAAAGCAGAATGCTGCGATGCAGACTAGGACACCGATTGGCATGATATGACTAGTACTGATGAGGATTTTGGATTTCTCCACATTATTATGTTACGTTCGTGTTTAGCATCCAGTTGTAAACTGGCGAAGGTGGCATGCAGATGAGGATATCAGAGTGGAAATAGAAAGAAATCATCAAGCTGTGCAAAGGTTCACCTACATATCCATCTCCTGAAGTCACTTATTCATTTCCATATTTTTGCTCAAAGCAGATAAATACACCAAAGCTTAAGAGACCAATTAAAGGAGATCACTCGCACAATAAAAGAGCAGGCGATTTGTCTGTACTTGAGTTACAAACATCATCTTTTCATTTTCCAGCTCTCCATTTGCTGAAAACCCCTCACATCTGGAATCTCTCCTCCTCTTCCCCCCTGTGGCTACACTTGCTCTCCGTTAGACATTGGCAACAAAAAATGCCAATACCTCACTGTGTGTGCATGTGCAACTGCCGTTTTCTCTAATTTCTATCCCGTGAAATTACCCCTCAACCACAAAGATATAGTAACATGTCTTTCCAGAAAGC
>NW_015512337.1:0-764 GCF_001515645.1 Sinocyclocheilus grahami | reverse complement strand
ATAACCTGAACCGTTTTGTAGAATGGCTTTGGGCTCACTAAGTTTAAAATATCAGCTTGACAACTGTAACATAAGCCCTTTTTTAAAGATCCTAGAGAAAAATGGAAAGAGACATTTGTCTGCGATTTAAAACAAGGGTATCCTATTGCAGATGCCAAGTGCTGAGCTTTTTTTTGAGCTTTGAATGACGGAGGCACAGTAAAGGGGAAATGATTATGATGTATTTAGAGGTTTAAAAAAAGGACTGGAAAAGAAAAAGCAAGGACTTGTCATTGAGTGTCGGTTCTTTTCCATCGCAGTCAGCCATTTTTAATGAACTTGGCTGTTGTAGCCTGCATTTGAGGCAGGGCTGAGAGTCAGTGGGCTGAAGGAATGGGACGAGGGATGTTTAACAGTGGCATGAATGTAAAAACAAAAAAAAGAGAGAGAAAAGGAGTTAAACTGCCTCGACTCAAACATCACAGCCGCAGTTTGAATCTGAACCATACAGATCTGAACGCGAGTTAGCAATCGATTGTAAGAGAGTTTAAGCAGAATAAATGATTGGAGAGGTCCAGCATGCATCGTTAGAGAAAAGCCTGATGCTTCATCAGATGATCCAGTTATGACATTTTGATTAAACACTACAAGCTCAATAAATAAATTATGAATATGCATGCTGAATAGTTCACAATAAGAAACAATGCATTTAGAAAACAGATTTCATGCCAACCCTCAGCCCATCCAAGCTGTAGATGAGTTTGTTTCTTCATCAGATTTGGAGA
>NW_015512336.1:8300-8971 GCF_001515645.1 Sinocyclocheilus grahami | reverse complement strand
GTAACAATGTAAATATGGTCTCTGAATATGACTTTAATTCCTGTTTTTGAACAATATCTCGCAATTACCATTAGGCAGAATCTATATAAGATATAATATTATAAGCTTATATCTACTGTGATTGGCCATATGACTTCTAATCATTAAATAGTGCTTACTCATGTCATGGCTCGTTTACCTGCCAAACAAATCTGTTTCCTTGTGTGTACCATAGGAAGACTAGTGCACTGCACAAAGATAAAGGACACTTCTAGGCGTGCTTCCAAACCCTAGTGAGGACCTAGACAGCATTTTTAGGCATTGTAGGCACACTACCAACACTACAGGCCATTCCAAACAGTAGGCAGCAGAATTATGCTGCCAAATAAGATGCCTTGTTTTGGCCAAAGGCATCACATGTAGCCTTCACGGATACTCAGTCTCAAAATGCATTGAATGAAAGGAACATTTTCTTTATATTTCTTAAATTATTTAATTTAATTAATTTTGTAAAATAGAAATTGAATTGATTTTGTGTTGGAACTACATGAAAAAATGTAAACAATCTCTTGCAATTTAAACGATTTAAATATTTGAATATTTAAATATTTGTTGCCAAATAGTTGACAAATGAAACTGGACATTGGATTTCTAGTTCCCAGCATGGACCGGATTGAAGTGTGAATGTTGAA
>NW_015512336.1:5729-6947 GCF_001515645.1 Sinocyclocheilus grahami | reverse complement strand
ATTTCTAGTTCCCAGCATGGACCGGATTGAAGTGTGAATGTTGAACATACGTAGGTGTTTGTAAGTAATGGGGAAAGACTTGTACAGTTACTTTGGATTTTTAGGGAAGTTTCACGTCTGTAGTAGGTTTTGTTGTCCCCATTGTGCTGAAGAGTGGAGCTTGTGCTTAGTGAGCGGCTACATAAACACTGTGGTGTATGTTGCTTGACTCACTCAGTACTGTGCTAATGTCAGTGCAGCAAAGAGTCTCTTCTTTTTCTTCACATACATCACATTTATTTATAGAAATGTATAATTAGCTTGCATGTGTTGCATAATAAATTTAATTAAATAAACCTTAAGTTGAGTTTGGCAAATCTAATGAAGCTGAATTAAAACTGTGGTACATTAATTTAACCTAATCCAACTAAATTATGTTGGCTCAATGAAACTTTTTCTGAAAGAAAGACATTTAATTAGGTGTAAAACATTCTGTAATTCAGTAGTTCATGGTGGTCAATTTTATGTTACGTTTTGTTTTTGCTATGCATTAAAAAAAAAGAAAAGAATAAGTATAATTGTTGCAGCTGTGGTTGCCAGAACTTTACCATAAAGAATATGGTAGCAACATTTTAGGTTAATTATGTATTGAACTTAAACTCAAATGGTAACAAACATGACACCCAAATAATGCAGTAACCATTAATTTAAATTATAATAGAAAACCCTGATCTACATTAAATTAAGTTAGAAAAACAAATTAAAATGCTATGTGTCACACAGGGAATTCTGGGAATGTCACATTGCAGTTTACACTTTGAAAAACTGTAAATGTTAACTACGGAGCCCCATGCAAGAAAAATTGGGCACACAATTTACTATTTCGTTCCCTCGATTTGCTTAATCGTGCGCACAATTTATTAATTCGTTCTCTCGATTTATAAATTGTGTGCACGATTTAGCAAATCGAGGGAACGAATTAGTAAATCGTGCGCACAATTTATAAATCGAGAAAACTAAATAGTAAATCGTGCACACAATTTAGCCTACAATTTTTTTCCTGCATGCCATGTGCGGGGCTCCGTATGTAACAATATTTTTACGGTAAAATTAAATGAAACGTCTCTTATAATTATTTTTTTTTACTGTATATAGTAATTAAACTTACTGTTAACCTAGTCTTTTACTTTAACATTTACATAGTTTTTTTTCAGTTTAGACTAAAGTATTGCGTTAGCA
>NW_015512336.1:4306-4677 GCF_001515645.1 Sinocyclocheilus grahami | reverse complement strand
AATCTGTCTATTGTTCGTCCTATCATTCTGTCTATGGTTCTATTCAACTATTGTTCTATCTAAGGCTGTATCTATCTATGGTTGTATCTGTGGTTAACCATCATTCTATCTAACTATCATCCTGTCTGTGGTTCTAGCTATCATTCTATATAAGTAGCGTTTTATCAATGGTTGTATATATCTGTGCTTTTATTCATGGTTTTATCTATGTTTCTATCTAACTATCATTCTGTCTGTGGTTTTAATCTAACTATAATTCTGTCTATGGTTCTATTCAACTGGTGTTCTATCTATGGCTGTATCTATATATGGTTCTATCTCTGGTTCTATTTAAAGGGGTCATAGGATGCTACATGCACTTTTACAAGTTG
>NW_015512336.1:1323-3198 GCF_001515645.1 Sinocyclocheilus grahami | reverse complement strand
CTTGCCCCTGCTGGTCACGGCCCTGTTATGTCTTCTTCAGGGTCAGAGACTGAGAGGCTCAGACAAAAACAACTTGAACAATGACGCTCGCGAGCACCCCATGCTTTTGACAGCACGCATCAATCAAACACGTAGCCCAAACTCAATTCTTTGATAGGACACCTTGATGGCTGAGAGATGCATGACACCCTGCTTCACCTGGCAGTTAACAAAGTCTATGGATTATTCATGAGGTAAAGTAACCGGATACGTAACAATGTATGCACTAAGCCTCTGGGCTGAACAAAACGTTTAACTAGTTTGCGGAATATGCCTTAGATCTTTTAATATCTTTCCTTTTCTTTTTATTATAATAATTCAATTTGAAATAAGCTACTGGCTCAGGGACATTAATATAAAAGGGTCTATGGCCCAATGAAATCTTATTACTTCTAATTACTCGATATTTCTAATTATTTTTCCACAGTTGTATACCCTTTGCTTCCTCCTTTCGCATTGTACTCATTAGAACCATTGCATAATTGCACTGTCAATGAATTTGTTGACTAGTGAGTAAACAACTTTTGACTGTTATATACCCCCAAAAATTACCTAAATTGTTATTTGTGCTACTTCAGAACAAGGACAAAATAATACAGGATTTTCAGTATCTAATGTGTAATAGTTTATGTAGGTGAGAGCATGTTAGCACACCACAGTTTTGTAAAACTCAATCCTGTCCTCATTTCCACCATCTCCACCACACGACTGCTTCCATCCTACAAATGAAGCCACATTATTTTTCTCAGCTTTAACAAGCTCCCAACCTTGCACCATGGCAGCTGCTTGTTTAGTACTTGTTGTTGACTCTTTCCTCCTCAATCCAAGGCCTTCTAATGATGGTGCTGGACTGTTTGTCGCATCTAAATAGTTTTGGGTCTCTAATGGTGGCCCACCAACTTCTGTGTATCACTGATTTTAGGCCATATACCTTTGGACCAAAGTGTAGACTCCCTGCGATACGTCTTCTGCGATTTGTCGGTGATCATTAAGATGGCTTCCAAACAGAGCAGATCGCCTTTGGAAAACTCCGCGGATGTTGGCACACGCACCCTGGAGGACAAGCATTGAATAGGACTAAACAGACATCTGCTGCACTGTGAATGCGAATGTGTGTTTGTGAGTGATATCTGAGCGTGCATGTGATACGATGTGATCATAGGGTCTAGTCAGGCATTGAGTCATCTTGAGTCAGTGAACTGGAGCAAATGGTCAGCTGAGCTCCAGATGAGGGCTACGAGCACGCCGGGCTCACCCGAGGACGGTTTGGGGTGGGGCGGGGCGGGGTTGGGGGAATGCGCCCCCGCGAGAGCCCCCACAGTCCATTTTAATTGAGTTGCTCACTCAGCCAAAGGCCTTGAGGGACACCCACCATGTCACTTCCGATGATCAACCGCAAGTTCAGTCAGTGCGGAGGAAAGCTGCCAAGTCCTCTCAAGCCAGTATCTGAATATTCAGAGACATCCTCAAAAAAGCCGGCATGGGGGTGGTTTCTGTTTAGATGGTAGATGCATTGTCCAAAAAATAGATGCTGACATTAACTTTGCTGCAGAATGAACAAAAATGAAGACAGCACAGTGATGAACATCATGGATCAGACTGTGACAATTGATGCTCTCCTTTCGCCTGGATGACAAAAAAAAGCAGGGGTTCCATTAAGCTCCTGAGATGAAGACCAATTTTCAGCCTCTAAGCTTTGGTGAATTCCCAAGCCAAATGAGATGTCTTGCTGAGGATTTGTCTGAGGCAAGCGTTCTCATTTCCAGAGGAAGTACCGCAAGATCAAAAGGAGTAAACTGTCAAGTTCATTCCTCCTCCTCCTCTTCCTCCTCCTTT
>NW_015512336.1:0-821 GCF_001515645.1 Sinocyclocheilus grahami | reverse complement strand
GTACTTTTTATACTTTCAACGTATCTGTTCACATTGTGAGGCATTTGGATGCTCATTCCCAGATTCCCTCACTCACCATTACAGAGCTCAATGCCCATGCATCCTCTTTTGGGCTCAGGTACAAAGCGTGGAGCCGAGTCTCTGTGTGTGTGTTCCTCTGCACTGCTTATTTAGCAAAGCAGCTGGCATGCTGCAGACATTAGGAGAGATGGAGAGAGGAAAGTGCCAGCCTGGAAAGTGATCGCTGATTGTTCAGTTGGCAGTGTCCAATATGCCAGCCTGGTGCTTTTTGTTAGCAACCAGAGCTCCAAATTCCCAGCTCTCAGTGGGGTTGGTTACGTAAACCTACATGCACGCCTTCTTGCAGAATATGACCCAATATACCAGCTCTCTGGCTATTTGTGCGTGATTTTATTCTGTTGGGGAAGGACAGTTTAAATGGCTATTTATAAACTTGTATGGGTAGCTATATTTTACATGTGGTATGCTCCATCATTTTCAGCCATTTCAAGAAATGTGACATTTAGCAAAAAAAAATTATTATTTTTTTTTTTTGGATGAAGTCTCAGCTTTCTAAGTATTTCAGTGTTATTCATTGCATTTACATTTATATTTGTACTGTATTTGTATTACATTTTTATGCATAGGCCTATTGTTCTGTCATTCTACTTAGCATTGGCTCAATACAACAATTTTGGCTTCGGTACGATACCAGAATCTAATATCCCGGTGTCCATACTAAATCTGTAGGTGACAAATTCAATTCAAGTTTTCAATTCAATTTAATTCAAGTTTATTTGTACAGCGCTTTTCACGATACA
>NW_015512335.1:7891-8981 GCF_001515645.1 Sinocyclocheilus grahami | reverse complement strand
GCTTGGTCATTCATGTGCTTGGAACTGGGATTTATGCTATTTCTGACTCCATTTGAAAAAGCGAGTAGTAGACTATTCAACTGCTCATGTGATTTCAAAAATGCATGGAATCCATGGAACCTTTTTATTGCTCAAAAGGTTCTTTTTACTGTTTTCTAAAGGGCTTTTTTGGGGAAATAAAAATTATTCTTCTGTGGTTCCTTTTAAAAACTTTATTTTTAAGAGTGTATGTTAAATAAATCATCTTAGGCTTCTAATATGACCTGAGCCGTCGTCTTGTGAGTGTATGTGATTTTAAACATTATTTAGAAATAATAATTGTTTCTTTACATATAAATATGGACTATATTAAATGCACTTTTACATACCAGTTTTGAAAATTGTCTTTACAGAATAATGGAAACTAAATCTTGTGTTCACCCAAAAAAAGATAAAGTAAAACCTGACTGACCAGCCAAGAGAGAACTGGAGGCTTTTGCGAATTTAGAATAGATCTTCAGATCTGGATTGCCAGATAACCAAGAGAATGGTCGTCTTAACCTCCCACCCATCCTCCTCAATCTCTCTCTATCTCTGTCTCTCTCTGCCTCCTTTTTTCTCAAGACTCTATGAAAGGCCTCTCCCTTGGCCAGAACCTCATCAGCTCAGAGGCTTACTTATGGACACAGTACTTGGCACGTCTTTCACAGCCACACAGGCAGAGTACCAGCGAATTCGCCACTTTCGAATCTCGGACTCCTTTCAGAAGGAATTGAGCCCCTGCTTGACGTCTTTGAGAGATGTGAAGTCGCATAAATGCTTCAGTAGTTACAGTCAAGTGCTCTCAGGAATGCATGAGTTATTTCCAGCCCAGCCAGTCTCGCACATCTTAATGCATGTAAGGCCCATATACATGCATATGTTTCATTTAAGCAAAGGCACTTTGGTGGAATTCTTTCGATTCTCACCCCCAACAGTCGTACTATTCATGTCACTCACGGACATATCTCATGATCGCAAGGCATGCTGGGCAAAAGGATTGTTCTAACCCCATGATACACTCTGATGTATCTTTGACAAGAGGCCTCTTTTAGGTGCTAGGAGACTTACA
>NW_015512335.1:6578-7881 GCF_001515645.1 Sinocyclocheilus grahami | reverse complement strand
TACAGATGAGCTTGGCTTCACATTTCCTCTCCGTATCGGCATCGCTTGACATTTTCATGTTTACCCACCTGGAATTTAAGCCATAAAATTATTTGTGGACACTGTGTTGAATAGGGGAGACGAGATCTGTCAAGTGGGTGAAGATATTTCATGATAAGCCTCTTGATGTCAGAAGACTGCTATTGCTGGATGAATTACTGAATCCAGGTTCCTTTAACATATATGCATATTGCCCTTGTCATTGCCCACATACTTATTTTTTGTGTGAATCAAAAGATTCAAAAATGTCATCACAGTTCAGTTTTCTGGATTGAAACCAATTGAGTTTAAATGAAAAGTTTATGGAAAGATTTCAGAAATGAATGCAAATTTGTTCCACAGACAAAGCTATCATTTTGCTTCAGAGGACTTCTGAAGTCTATGAATCATTTAGACCACTTTTTTTTCTGTTTTCAAGCTTGATCAAGTTTATGAAAAAGAGTAACATGAAGATTCTCTAAGCATTCTTCTTTTATGTCCCAGATGAAAGAAAGTCATACGGGATTGAAACGACATGAGGGGGAGTAAATGATGATTCATTTACAGTCTGGAGAAGAAGAAAAAAAGAGTAAACCAATATTTCCAAATTGGGACAAATGGATCATTGATGACATGACATGTTGTTAAGGATGTACTGCAAAATTGGATGGTATATTTAACTCAACATCTGTTCATGCCATTACTTCAGGAAACATGTGACCCTGCGTTGTGGACTATTGTTTCTTTGACTTTGTCACACTTGTCATGAATTTCCATGTGCATAAATTTGGCTGAGGATCCAGAGTTGAATATTACAATATTGA
This sequence comes from Sinocyclocheilus grahami, assembly GCF_001515645.1. Classification (NCBI taxonomy): domain Eukaryota; kingdom Metazoa; phylum Chordata; class Actinopteri; order Cypriniformes; family Cyprinidae; genus Sinocyclocheilus; species Sinocyclocheilus grahami. The sequence continues at coordinate 7,039 of NW_015512335.1, read as the reverse complement.
ATGATACTGAATGATTATCCTATTCATATACCAAGGAATTTCCATGGTTCTCTTTAAATACTATAGCATTACCATGCTATTTTTTTTTGTTTATTTCTTGTTGCTAATACTTAGCTTAAAGCCCTACAGTAAATTTCTGTTTTTTTCACATATAGTGATTAACCCATATTTTGACCAAAACAGCATACAAAAAAATCTTAATCATTAATCTCTGTTAATACTAGCATACTACTGAATGTGGCAAACCACAGTTAATAAGATAATTTAAGGTAGGCCTACTGTGCATAGGCTACAAAACAGATGTCACCATAAACTGTCTAATGTCTAAGTCTAATTCAAGAGGCATTGAAGTCACATTTGTTACTCTGTTTTTACCTCACAAAAACATTTCACCGCATCTTGACCCAGATAAAAAATGCTGTACTTAAAATATTACTTAGCTTGAAATGCAATATTTACAG
>NW_015512335.1:5038-6245 GCF_001515645.1 Sinocyclocheilus grahami | reverse complement strand
CAGATAATGAAGTATCTTGCAGTGAAAAATAGAGTCATTCTCTGTGGTGCTTTTTCCAGCCCTATGGAAAATAATTTTATATAATACTACATCTAAATACATACTACATCCATCATACTACATGGACCGAACTCTCTCCCAAAAAATATTTTTTTTAAAATGCAGACTGATTTACCTAATTCCCAGAGTACTATTTGTTGCCTTAGTTAATGAAGTTATTTCATAGTAAATATCAATTAAAAACATTTTATATAAAATGACCATTTGTAATCATCTACCCCTTTTAATGAAACTCACATAATTTTTTTCATGTGGAACAAATATCAAAGCTGCTCTTTTGCACAAAAAAGAGCATCTGCCAAATTCAGCAGCAATTTTAAATGATTTAAAAATCATTTAAAAAAAATCTCTCTCTCTCTCTGTATATACTGTATATGTAACATTGGTTAGTGAGTCCCCTTGCACACTAACCAAAAAAAAAACTTTTTGACTATTCTGTCCTACTATTATAAGGAGAGCTATGAAAATCAAATGAGCTGCCACTTATGCCCAGTGTATTAGATGATACAATCCAGAACTCGGTGACTCAACCAGGTTTGTTTTCTTAACAATAAACACATCCTTCTCATGATGCAATGTTAAAAAATCATATCCAAACAACTTTTTCTTCAACATGTCATGAAGTTGAAAAGGTACCGCATTGAGAAATTGACCCAGGTGATATTCTAGCCTCAAACAGCATTAGACATTGCTGTAGGAGTTTTGTTTTTGTGCGGAGTTTAGTGGTTTGAAGCATCTGCTCAAAGATACGCAGACTGTTTCAGGCCACACGGCATTGTTCCTAACTCAAAAGCAAAGCAGACATGACTACGTGATTCCAACACAAGTGCAGTTATTCTTCAGAGCTTTTCATGATTTCTGCCTGGAGAATATTACCTTAATGACACAATGAGTCACTTTGTGAGATCAGCCTGTCAATCAGAAAATCTTGGAAATGCAAAAACTTAATTATTAGCCAACTATATATTATCCACTGAAATTATGTGGCCAACATCAATGGGGATTATACGTAATATAGCAAAATAAAGACAGAATATCTAATATGCTGCTAATGTGCTTAACCATGTTGTTTAGCTATGAAACACTTGAGAGAATCACTGGTGTTTCATGTAATTGGCATTCAACCCAATTAACATTTTAAAGAAAT
>NW_015512335.1:4599-5001 GCF_001515645.1 Sinocyclocheilus grahami | reverse complement strand
TTTTACATCGTTAGAAAAATTCAAATGAACGTTGTTCTTTTGAACTTTCTGTTCATTAAAGAATGTGTCGGTTTCCACAAAAAAAAGTAGAAGAACTGTTTTCAACTGATAATAAAAATTGTGTCTAGAACATCAAATCTGCGTATTAGAATGATTTCTGAAGGATCATGTGACAATGAGACTTCAGCTTTGTCATCAAATGAATAAACAATATATTTTAAAATATATCAAAACAGAAAAGTTACTTTAAATGTGTAATAAAATTTTACAATATTACTGTTTTACTGTAGTTTTGATCAAATAAATGCAGCATATACAGTGGTGTGAAAAAGTGTTGGCCCCCTCCAGTTTTTTTAATTTTTTGCAAATTTGTCACACTTAAAAGATTCAGATCATCAAACA
>NW_015512335.1:2450-3375 GCF_001515645.1 Sinocyclocheilus grahami | reverse complement strand
AGAAATCAGGAAGGGGGCCAACACTTTTTCACATCACTGTATATAAATAATGACCACTTTATTTTATGGGCAATCTACTCTTTTAAGGATGACAGGAAGATTCCAATAAATTGGAAATTTTCACATAAAATAAAAATGCATCTACGCTGACCAGAATCCCAAATTGGATGCATAAAGGACATATAACACGGGCACAAGATGATAGTGTTTATGTTGTATTTAACTAACCGGCTGAGTAGTTGTGAAGCTAGGCTTCTTGTTCAGCAAGATCTGGAGCAATTACACATACACATACTGCAGAACTTTCCATTTACTGTAAACAATATAGTCTACGTAATGACAACTTAATGGCCTGGTTGTTCTTATCGATCTTCTCTTGGATGAAATTCAAAAGGCTACAACCTCCTGGGTGGAAAGCAGGCCAAGCTGTGAGGGAAATCTGGAAAGGTATAAATATAGTTTGATATAATGCCAAATAAACAACACAGATCGGTTCATCTGCAGGTGTTGAGAACAAGAGGGTTTTGTGAATTCATATGAACGGTCATCTCACACAGACCTTTGGTTCCCCTAAACATCAAGGCCTACATCTGACGCAAGTGCTCTGACAATTAAAAGCAGACCTTGAATGGATAACTCAAGGGGGTGGATGAGGTGACGAAACACTGCTGTGTGGAGCGCTTTTCATGCGAATGACTCAGCAGCTGCATGGAGCAACAGTCAATTAAAACTCCTCAAGAACAGGAAGATTTTATACTTCTCCTCGCCTGATCACATGAGGTCTAAATGGTGAAGGGTCTGTTTGTCAAATTACATGACTTTTAGGGAAACAACTGATTCAGATCAGATTGATGAGATACATGGGCTGATATTTTATGATCTATAGAATCAATAGATTAGCAGCATGGCAAAAGCTCTCAATATC
>NW_015512335.1:0-1779 GCF_001515645.1 Sinocyclocheilus grahami | reverse complement strand
GCCTGATCCGTTAAAGATTAATCAGTAGGTAGATGACATGAAGCAGCCCGATTTAAGTCATTCGGATGACTTTACGTCCACAACATGATGAGAGCACTAAAATACCTTATTTGTGAGGTCATGACATGAGAAATCAAAATGTCCTTGATCTTTTAATATAAGAGGTCTTTGTATCATTAAAAATAACTCATTATAAATAGTGCATTTAACCAAGCTCTAAAATGGCTCATTTGGATATTGTGGGATCTGTGACATCACAGGCAAATACAGTTGCATATGAGTGGCATTAGAGCAAGACATTGACAAATGGCTATCCACCTGATTTTTTCCCGTAAGGGTGGGTGCAGCCATTTGTAAATTCCATGTGTCTGGCTTCCGGTCTAATCTGCTTCCAGCTATTTTTAGCTGTACAAAATGGCTCATTTTGCTGCTTGATGTTGCAAACCGGTGTTTCTCACCATATCCTTTTAATGTATTATCTTAATTTTGAACACACTGGTTTGTAGTGCAAACAGTTTCACCATTGTTCTTCTCGTTATACAGCGGCTAATGAACCAGAAGTCTCGCACATTCACAGTGTGGTGGGATGACCTTTAGAGGTCAGTAGTAAACAGGCGAAAGGGGCCATGAAGTGACTTTAATCAACAGGCATGTTTATTCAGACAGGTCAAAAGTATTAAAACACCACACCACCAATCTTTGATGCAAATACCCACATGAGAAAAAAATAAAAATAAAGAAACAAAAAGAAAACCAACTATAGATGGCCACAGGTTACCTAGAAAGTGAAGACAGAAGTGGCACAAGAGCAAAAGTGTCCTCACAGCAGCCAAGCTCACAGCAATCACACTGCAAACCTACAGGAAAAACAAAGATAAAGTGATCAAACCACCACACAATCCCAGCTACCTCACCACCGCCGCCATCCACACAGTGAGGGCAACTCAGTGGCCACCATTGGCTTAAGAAACCAAAACTGAACCTACAAAAGAAAAGAATAAACAACTTAATTAACAGTGGGCAATGCAGGTGACACAAACACAAGTCAGCATTGTAACACAGTCACTATTAATCCAGTTTCTTTGGGGCCTAATCTCGAAAACACATAATTTAAATAAAATGCACTCACTATAAATACTACACATAATTTAAAACATAAAAAGCTCCCTTTATATTAAACAATACCTCTAACATCCACTATTTTCGACTGGGACAGTCAGGCAACCATCAGTCAGGCAATAATCCAGCCACAACACTAAAAACAAAGAGAATAATATCATTAAAACAAACTCCTAAGAACTAGGTCATCAATACTACAAAACTGCTACCTCCTTAATCGGTGTATCATATGTTCAGTTCACGACGAAGCTCCGGGATTATTTAACGTAACTGCTTATCTGCTGCCATTCTTTTGAAGTGCTATATCTGCCACAACATCAATTCATACACAGAATGCAATCAATAAAAGTAGCGAAGAAGTGAGAGAGCACCTCTCACAAACAAATCTCATTATCTACCATTCTTTTCAACTTCTATATCCACCACGACATCCCCGAAATCAAAAGCGGAAGCGAAATAGCAAACAAACTTCACTACTTCCTGATATAATGCTGGGGCTGCTGGGACTTGTAGTGCCCAAATCATGGTCCCATTACAACAGAAAACAACTTACTTCTGCATTGAAAAATAAGGTGGATACATCAATGCAACATAGGCCCCGCTGACTGGCATTCAGTCGCTTAAAGGCACAATATGTACGATTTTTTTATTAAAATATCC
>NW_015512334.1:8046-8972 GCF_001515645.1 Sinocyclocheilus grahami | reverse complement strand
TGACACATGTCATGAATATGAAGGTTGTTTATGCATGTTTATGACTGTCATTAAGTGTCATTCACTCAAAGATGAAAGATGACATTGTTTGAGATGTTTTTGCTATGGGCTATGGTTAGGGGTAAGGGTAGGGGTAGGGGTAGGTCAAATAATGTCATATTTGCATTAAAAATGACATAACCGAGCGAATGACACTTAATGACAGTTGTCATAAACATGCATAAAACCTCCTTCATATTCATGACATGTGTCATGTCATGATTATGACGGTGTCATGTCAGTCTTATGCACACCCCTTCAAGTAAAGTGTTACCCTCCATTGCATCTGAGAATCAAAGTAAATACCTAAATACTTATAAGTTGTTACCTGCTCAGCTTCCTCTTCATTAACTAAAATTGGACTATGATCACCCACCAACCTCGGGTCAAAGATCATTTCTTTCGTTTTTTTTAACATTCAACATCAAGTTGTGTTCCTCAGACCACCGCACAACTCCGTCTATCTCTAATTTATACATACCGACATCTGAATTCTGTCAGCAAACCGAGGATAGCTGTATCATCTGAAAATTTGATAATATAGTTATTTATGTACTGATTTCTACAATAATTTGTATATAATGTAAAAAGCAGTATATAAAAGCAGAGTATTTGAATAGAACTCCAACAGTTGATGATGACGTATTACGAGAACACAAGGACGCAAGATTAAGAATACATTGAGAAACGGCAAAGAGAGAGAATAGACTGAAGGAAATAAGCTGAGGTAAGTGTACACTGTAAAAAAAAAAAATCCAAAAATTTACGATAAAAAACGGCAGCTGTGGTTGCCGGAATTTTACCGTAAAAAATACGGTAGCAACGTTTTACGGTTTTAACTTAAATTTACAGTTAAATACCGTAATTTCATTAACTGATATAATGTT
>NW_015512334.1:2171-7478 GCF_001515645.1 Sinocyclocheilus grahami | reverse complement strand
CTATCTATCTATCTATCTATCTATCTATCTATCTATCTATCTATCTATCTATCTATCGTTCTATCGTTCTATCGTTCTATCGTTCTATCGTTCTGTCATTCTATCTATTGTTTTGTCTGTCAGTCTGTCGGTCTATCTATCTGTCTTCAACTAAATAAATAAAAAATATATTCAATATTTAAATAAATAAAGTCAGTCTTGTAGGGCATAGAGGCATGTTTTTGGGACAGGCTTATGTATTATTGTAGGCAGTTACATTCTTGTTTAACTCTCAAATGTGTAGAAACATGGGCTGGATCTGAGAGAGAGGTAATCCCAGATCTCCTGGAGGTTATAATTAGCTTAATTTTAGAACAACAGTCATTAGACTGTAGCTTGCATTTAGGTTGTAACTTGTTAGCATAACATCTGAGCCCTTGGCTAGTAATGGAGATGTTTTCTCTCACTTACGCATTGAAAGTTTGTTAGAAGCACTAGATCATACGAGATCCGATGATCAAAAGATTTTGTCTGAAATGTGTGAATTTCTGATATTCATCTGCTCACATAATGATTATATTTAGAATATAATTATTGTGACTTCTTCTACAAGATCAGAGAATGTGTACAAGAGCGAGTGACTGAACAGATACTGCATGCATTTAATTATTAACAGTTGGTGTTGGGTGGTCGCCTCGTCTCGATTATATGTTATATGTTTCTTCCGGCTTTCATCAGTTGGTCATTTCAGGGAGGTGAGATTGCACGCTGATTTCTCATCATTAGTTCCCCATGGCCCTAACCTCCTCTCTTCCCTCAACTTCTCATCTACTGTGAAGAAAAAAAATCCTCCTCCTCAGGCCTGGGGTAAAGATATGACATCAAATCCTGAGCATCTACAGTAACTGCATTTTAAAAGCATTTTGATGCTTGAAGAAAAAGTATTATTTGATTTTGCTGTTATTCCAAATAAATTATTTTTGTGCAAGCTTGTTTTTTCCCCTGCATCACAAAGTTCAATAGGGCTTTATATTTGTTTTATTCATGAGAATTGTGACCTAACTTGTTATAAAGTACAGGGGATTAGGACTAAAGGCGAGGTCGTTTGTTTTTTGTTGTTTTGTTGTTGAATTTTCCGATATGCTGTCTTAAAACTGCAACACTTATGGCGAAATGATGGGAAAAAAAAAATGAAAAACCGTCAAAGACATTGTTATAATGGTCATATTTCATGGCAGCCATTAACAAGAGAGAGAATTATAATAGATGATTACCAATATTTAAATTTTTAACAATTATTTGAAATTATATTCATTATAATGCCATTGTTTTACTGTCTAAATGGTCAATAATAATAATAATAGTTGTTGTTGCTAACTGTAGATTTATTATTATTATTATTATTATTATTATTATTAATGCAAATTTTTCTTGCAATTTAAGTGGTAATTTGTTTTTGTTAGAATTAAATACTAATAATAATTATTGACGATGATGATAATCATAATAATAATGGAAGTTTTTAAGAAAAAACTAACTATTATTACTATTAACAGCTGCTGCTATTATTATTATTATTTATGCAAAGTGTTGAAAATGCTATATGATCAATAATAATAATAATAGGTTTATTTTTTATTGTTGTAGTTTATAAAAACACAAGGAAAAATACAGTATTGGACCCTGCATAGTGTTTATCATACTCACAGAAATATCAAATTGTATCTGTCTTAAAAACACGGTATCAGTTTATTTCTACCTTATTTCTGCAACTAAATTATACCTGAACATTTATTTTTTGACATATTTTCACCTTTTTCCATTTTTCCATGTTATCACAGGTGTAAATAATGTACATCATACGGTAAATAATGCAAAACCTCTATATACCATTGCACTGTATTTTCTTGTCATTTGTCCTCAAAGGAGTGTTGACCATTTGTCGTTGTGAAATACACCCGTCACCTCTTTGGCCAAGCCATCAATAACGCTGAGCGTGTTTGCTTCTTAAGTAGAGCGACCGATCGTTACGCTGAATAATTAGCATGCGTATCCACCTCTCTCTTCACTCCACAGGGAGAGGAAGAAAAGGTGAAAGGTAGGGAGAGAGGTGTTAATTGATATACGTTTTGTTCCCTTACGACTTACCGAATAGGTTATCACCGAACAAACGACTAATTTAACATTCGCAACGAGGGAGGAGTGACCCAAACAACCAAATAAAGGCTCTCTGAATGAATAGAGACCTCGGGTACTAGGAGGATATGGCATATGGACCTGGTCCTGAAGCATCTTGTCTTGAGTGAAAAGCTCCCGGAGGAGGCATTTTATGAAAAAGGTCACACATAGCAGGCTGTGTCATGAGATCCGAGTGTGTGTGCATCTTGGCGTTTAAGTGTGTATGTGAGTACCTCTGCTGTAAAGTGTGATGGTAGATGATCTTTTGCGCCCAGAAAGAAAAGTCTGTTGTTATCATCCTCACTCAGTAATGGGCACCAGTGGGATCGCCAGACACGAACAAACTGGCAAAAAAGGAAAGATGTAAGAGAGGTATGAGAGACTAAATTTAAAGGACATGTTTTTGTCACTCGATTGACACTTGAAATGTCTAAAGTGGTTAAAAAAAAAAGGGAATGGGGGAGATGGAGATAAAGAATAGAGTTCAGCAAGGTCCTTGGTAATTACCACCTGGCTCTAGAGCTGTACCAATGGGCCTGGTCCTCCAAAAGCTATCCCAGTGTGCTCTTCTGCTCTCCTCCTTAATTAATGAGGACGGACAGGCAGGGAGCCAGAAGAATGGGGTATTTCACAAAAGTCAATGAGGTCTAAATGCTTCAATTTCCTTCTTAGGAACAGGCCGATCAGAAATGCAGACAGAGTTTTATGGTTACGCGGTGCGATGTAATGCAACGCGTAAAAAGACAGTATAAGTCATTATAATCAGTAATTATGTCCCCACTGGATGCAACAAATGCCTCGTTTGTAATGGGTTTGAATGTTTATGTCTCGTCGCTCCGGCCGGACACGGCATCAACAGTATGTGAGGGGCGTAACATTTCCGTCTCACGCTTGAGGTATTCGGCCAATCACAATGCATTGGATAGCTGGCCAATCACAGCACACCTCGCTTTTTCAGACCGATGAGCTTTGTAAAAATCGACGTGTTTCAAAAAGGCGGGGCATAGAGGAGAAACAATAATGTACAGTATGTGGAAAAGAATGTGTTTTTTTTTACTTTAAACCGCATAAACACATTTCATTACACCAAATAATGTTCTTTTTAGCAGCATCATATGACCCCTTTAATATTACTTGGGCCAATAGTAGCCAACACCAAACAGCATCATTTCCAAAAGTTTTGATTTGCTTGTAACCATTTATTGCATTTTTAGACATTTTAGGAGAGTGTTTGATTTATTACCTCAGATTGTTTGGCTAATGTTGTTAGCGCAATATGTCGTCACAAAAAACTGTGATAGTGTTTTGTCCAATTTTGCTCAATAGTACCTAACACCAAACAGCATAAACTTTTGGTATTGACATTTCTTGTCCGTTACCGCTAAAACAAACCAATGTTATAGGCATTTCTTGCATTTTAAGAGACATTTAAGGAGGGTTTGTTTGATTATTAACTCAGGTAGTTTGGCTAATGCTGTTAGAGCAATACTTGTGACAGAAAACTAAGACCATGGCATTGATGTTTCTTGTCTGTTTACTTTAAAACAAGCAGTTGTTAAAGCCATTTATTGCAATTTTGGGAGCGTGTGTTTGACTATTACCTCAGGTTGTTTGGCTAATGCTGTTGGCGCAATATGCTATGATAGTAAACTGTGATATAGCACTTTGATAATTGGTCAATACTAGTTAACAATAAACAGCACAAACTCTCGACTAATGTTTCTTGTCTTTCTGCTACAACAAACAGTTTCTGTCCATTTTTAGAAACATTTTAAGAGAGTGTGTTTGATTATTACCTCAGGCTGTTTGGCTAATGCTGTTACCGCAATACATTGTGACAGAAAATTGCAGTATAGCACTTTGTCATGCTAACCTGCATCTAGTAGCTTGTTACCGCTAAATCTCATTAGTTTTGAAAAACGTTCAGGAATGCTACTGAAAACTAAGTTTGTAGCATCTCTTCTACTGTCTACTTCCCTCTGGTCCTGTGTAAGCTAAGCAAGTTTCACAGAGTTTGTTTACACATACCTACTTAGCAGTGTTAGCATAGATGATTGTTCATCAATGTGTACAAAGAACACTAAGATTGGGCCATATTGACTTTCTACAGTTTTATAGCTGTTTGTGGTGAAATAGGATACGTTGAAAAATCGCCTTGAGAGAATAACCTCCTATCTGAGTATGATTGCTTCAGTGTAGACATAAATGAGAAAAGTATTGCTATTTTTCGTTAAGGACCGCTGAGTAATAACAAAAGTATATTTCAGGACTGTGGCTCGCCATTTGTGGTCTGATTCATTCTTTGTTCCGGTTCCTTTCGAGCTGGATCACAACGATTAGCTCAGGGTGACTCTGTCATGGGTGAAGAGCATTTAACCCGGCGAGGAGACTGCTAGCTGTTGTTATCGCCGTTTTGAAACCTTGCCACTGGCTTTTTGAAGAATATTTTGTTCTTGTAATTGAGCGTATGCAGATTATCCAAGAAAATGTGTTTGAGAGCTGTTTATACTACTTATAAGTTTTGAAAACCTATTAATAAGAATAACGTTTCAGTGCATGGCCACAAACTTACACTAGCATATTTTGCATTGCTAACATCAAGTTTAATGATACTTGTTAACATGTTTTAAGCTGGTTATCTTGATTTTGCATTACCAAGTTAGAGTATCTAGTTGTCAGTCATGTGTTAAGTTGTTTCATGTGCAGGTGAGTGTCTCAGGTTAGACTCAGGAAGTGGGCAGTGGGGTCAGGTGATGTTCAGAAACACCTCCATCTGTGTTTAATGTAATGTGTATGTGGTAGTGTGTATGTGTGTCACATTTGATACGGCTGGGACCAATTACTTGTCTTGTGGCTAAACCTGGACCATGCCTGATTACCTTCTAGTCTCATACACACACACACACACACACACACACACACACACACATCAGCAGTGAGACACCTAAGCTTAAACACACACACAGGTTTACATTTGTGAAAAGTGGGGACATCCCATAGGCGTAATGGTTTTTATACTGTACAGACCGTATATTCTATTGCCCTTTACCAACCCTACCCCTAAACCTACCCCTCACAGGAAACTTTGTGCTATTTCAGATTTTCAATACACTCCATTCTGTGTGATTTATAAGCGTTTTGAAAAGTGGG
>NW_015512334.1:0-1278 GCF_001515645.1 Sinocyclocheilus grahami | reverse complement strand
TTTTTGGAGGATTATTGTGATGTTTTTATCAGCTGTTTGGACTCTCATTCTGACGGCACCCATTCACTGCAGAGGATCCATTGGTGAGCAAGTGAGGTAATGCTAAATTTCTCCAAATCTGTTCTGATGAAGAAACAAACTCATCAACATCTTGGATGGCCTGAGAATGAGTAAATTTTCTGCAAGTTTTAATATTTAGATGAACTACTCCTGTAAGTCTCTTCCTCCTCAGATGGTTCTCCTAAAGAAAAGGAAAGTATATCTCCATAATATTGTGCTCTGACTGGACAAAAGATTTTGACATGAATTTGTATATATTCACAATTCATATCTTTTTTTTTAAAGGAATTGTTGGAAATTAATATGATACTTGAATGAAGCTCCATAAAATCTCTGAGAACAAAAGACTTCCTGGCTTTCAATGGAGCTTAATTGCGAGTGGTCCAGTAGGTGAGGTTGCACATGGCAGGTTCATTCTGCAGTCGCCAGCAGTTCTCCACTGTCAGGCCTCTTTACAATTACCATCCATTGTAGTGGTCTTAAAACTGCGCAGCTGATATCCAACCACTGCTTAATAAGACAAAATCCTTTGCCTGCTCTCCCCGCAGATTTCTTCCACACCACATAACAAGCTGTGGTTAATGAATGCAACAATGCAGGTTTATGATACGTCGAGCAGGGCTTGTCAGCCAGACAGCGAGATTTGTTCCATTTTATGCAGTGCTTAATCATTTTAAACCAGAGGCCGTGGAGATGCTTGACTGGATGCGGAACAACGGCTGTCTGCCGCCTGTACAGCAGTTCCGATTCGGTTCATTGCGCACAGACTGCAGGCTGGTATGTTACTGTTTTTATGAGCACTCAGACACGATTCAATTTCACCCCTTAAATATATGCATAATTATGTAGGTGGACTGACTTTTTTTTAGATTGTTTACATTTATAGCCATTTTCAGTGACAAAGCAACTGGAAGTCAATCATTTTCAGGGAGCATTGGCAAGGTGACAGTTGGCGATGCGACAAAGTTGACTTCAGCTTTATGCAAACGAGCATCATAAACAAACATACATTTATTGCAAGCATTTTCAATCTTTTCTGCTAGTCTTAGCCAAACAAGTTAGACCTCTCATTTGATCCATTCTTTAAAAATATGTCAGTATATAAGCACAGTCTTGAAAGAATAGATAGAAAATGTATCCTTTTTTAAATTTAGTCTAGTGAAATTAAATTATTCTCTCTCTCTCTATATATATACAGTGGGGCAAAAAAGTATTTAG
>NW_015512333.1:7993-8972 GCF_001515645.1 Sinocyclocheilus grahami | reverse complement strand
TGGTTTAATCGTAAGTTTTCTGTAGTGCAACGATCACTTTATATGATGGGCAGATGTAGGCTTTTATTCACATTAAACCGTTTCATTCATATGGTGTGATTTTATGATCATGGATTCATTTTATGAACTTTTGGTAAATACACTTTAAATTGATAAACAGAAATTGGTCTGTAACAAACTATTGAAGCTGCCATCTGCCAATCTGAATCTATTGCAGAAATGAGCTAACAGATGAAAACTGGTAATAAATGGAAAAAAACGCAATGTTTAGTGATGAGACTAAATGTAAATAGCAATACTGTCCTTGGAGGTTGATGGGAGATCGTGGACGCTGGGCAGAGGATGAAGATGAGAAGAAATGGAAGCACACCTCGTTTATCAGGTAAGTATCCAGGTATGGGATTGCACACAGGATGGATGAGTAGAGGAGATATAAATAGGGAACTATTTGAGGGGTCAGCCATTTGTAGTGGTGTCCGAAACCATAGTGGACGTTCTCAAGCGCACTCATTCAATCCCACAATGAACTGCAAAAACGAGTGTATTGAATTCCTGTCTCGCCAGAATATGGCGCCCGCAGCTGAATCATCCATCCATTTGTTCATTTTACAAAGCGCTCGTCCACGGTGTACAGAATAAATTAATTGTAAATTGATTATTAAAATTGTTGAACTAGGGTTTTATACATAATTTCCATGACTAAAGTTCAAGATAAATCCTTTCATCTCACTACTGGAGCTGCCAGTTTGTTAGTTTCAAATGATTATTAAAGAGCAAGCACAAACTATGCAAAAGCAACAGTCTTTCCGGGGCACTCAGTGTCCAAATTCACTCACTCGTTTTCTCTCTCCTTCAAGTGAACTGTATTAGTGGCCTAATGTAGGGAAAAGTGAATAGCAGAGGTGGGGGCAAGTCACACATTTTCAAGTCTCAAGCACGTCTCAAGTCACAGTACAAACAAATCAAGCAAGTCAAGTCA
>NW_015512333.1:0-263 GCF_001515645.1 Sinocyclocheilus grahami | reverse complement strand
GATATTTCTGGCGTGGAGGCACATGATCTAACGGTGTTGTACTCATCAATATGTTGTTCCAAACCCATAAGACTTTGTTCATTTTTGGAACATAAATGAAGTTATGTTATATCAAATCTGACAGATTTTGGTCTTTGAACTGAAAGTTTGTTCACTCAAAACTCTGATGTTTTAAAACGTTCATAAGTAGATTGTAAAATAAATGTCTATGAATCCTGTGGTTTAATCGTAAGTTTTCTGTAGTGCAACGATCACTTTATATG
>NW_015512332.1:7116-8981 GCF_001515645.1 Sinocyclocheilus grahami | reverse complement strand
ATTAAGCAGCACAACTCTTTTCAACATTGATAATAATAATAAATGTTAGAATGATTTCTGAAGGATCATGTGACACATGACGCAAAAAAATTAGCTTTGCTGAATATTTCACAATATTACTGTTTTTACTGTATTTCAGATCAAATAAATGCAGCCTTGGTGGTGATCATTCTTCAAAAAATCATTCTTCCAAAATTTTGACTGCCAATGTATAATTATTTTGCTGCTAATCAAATTAAATACTCATCTAAGATTTATGAGTGTGTTCAGAGGTAACGTGCTTCAACATGGGTTATGCGCATTTAAACTCTTTTTACACATCATGACATATTTTGCTATATAGTTATAATGCATATAGCTTAAGTACAGTACATGATCTCTGAACACACTGACAAATCCCTGGGCAACTATGTGCAGTAATTTGATAAGCGGTGATTTTCTTCAGCACTGTTTAGGAGTTAAACTTTATGAACAAAGCTGTGTTTGAATAGCTCACGAACCTTTAGATCGAAACATTAGGAGATTATTTGGCACATATGGGCTGGCATTTACCTGCAGGCACATGCAGAGAGATTAAAGGTGACTCATGCACACTTACAGTATCATCATATGGCCTGTGAATACAAGCGCTGCATCAAATAAAACCTGAAACCCTGATTAATGCACTCTTTTGTGATTCATAACACATGATACTGACAAAGAAAATTACATAGCCTCGTATTTCTCATGAAATGATTGTAGGATGCAACTCTGCACGGGAATTTCTCCCATTAAACTATTCAGCATTAAAATGTGTGCGCATTGAATTTATGTGTGCATTGAATTAATGTGCCTGTGGTTTAGGAAATGTATGGATTTATGTATACTTACATGTTACTGACAGACCAAGAGCAAATCTGCATAGGTCACAGCATGACTCTCTAAGCACAAATACAAGATCTCCATCTTGTGGCCACAGGGATGACGACAACAAAAGAATGCAACTGGTTTCAGCATTACTTCAACAATAAACCATGCTTATTTAAATAGCAATCAACATAAGACAAAGGACAATCAGGTACTGTGTGGCCTGAGAGAAACCACAGATAAAATCAATCACTCCTTTCAAAATCAATTACTAAACCGTTTTAACATGTGTATTCTTAATTAAATTAAAATTAAAATTAAATTAAAATTAAAATTAAATTAAATTAAATTAATTTAAATTTAAATTAAATTAAATTAATTTAAATTAAATTAAATTAAATTAAATTAAATTAAATTAAATTAAATTAAATTAAATTAAATTAAATTAAATTAAATTTAATTTAATTTAATTTAATTTAAACTAAATTTTTTCACACAATAAGCAACATCAGACAAATAAATATAGAATTCTGAAAATATTATTTTTAAAAAAATTAAACAGTAAAAAGGCTGTGAAAAAATTCACAAAAAAAGTCAGTAAAATAAAGCACACTGTAATATGAAGGATTTTTCCACAGGTGTTTTTTCTAATATTTTGAATCATGCACTGTTGTGTTGTAGGTTGAATGTAAATGTCCATAAACTTAATGTCCCCGCAGAAAATTATCAGTACTTTTTTTATGGATTCTAGATTTTCTACCATTGTTGTTTTGGTTTTGTTTATTGTTATAATTCAGAGTGAACATATATTTCAGTAGCTAAAAGATGCATTTATAAGGTAAATGTATAACTTCTTATGATAAAAGGTTAACAGATGGGAAGAGACTATCACACAAGAAGCGAAGAGTGTGTGTGGTAGACCGTATTTAGAACAAGGCCTTCTAGAAGCCGACAGTAACTTTGACACTATAACCACAATCACATCACGTCATGTTATTTCTACGAACACTTCTGTGCGA
>NW_015512332.1:4548-5673 GCF_001515645.1 Sinocyclocheilus grahami | reverse complement strand
TAAGGTACACTTCGTGTTTTTTGAATATTAACCGTGCAAAATGAAAAGCTGCGTTTCCGTGTGCATTGCTCTCTTCGCTGTAAACTGTTTTTCGCTGGAAGGCTGGAGTCAGTTGCTCGGCAGGAGAGTCTCTAAATTCACTACGGTAAGGGTGTGACATATTGTGCTCGGACTGTTTATATATATGTATATAATTCATTTGTTCATTATTCTCATCGAATAGGTGTGGGGCTTTTCTTGGCAAAACTGCGGTGCACAAGATGATCCTGCAAAGATGAAGAGTCTCAGTATTTCTCCAGATCCCATTTCCATCCCGGGACAGCTGACCGCAGCGGCGTCGGGCTCCACATCAGTAGCGCTGGCATCTCCTCTCTCTGTAAGATACAGACATTTCGATTTTCGTCTGGGACACAACATTTCATGTTTTTGTAGGGGGCATTTGTGTGTGTGTGTGTGTGTGTGTGTGTGTGTGTGTGTGTGTGTGTGTGTGTTTATGTGTTTTATGAGGACACAAATTTGCATAATAACATGGGTATGACATGGGTATTACAACGAGAAGGTGCTTTATGAGGACATTTTGAGTGTCCCCGTAATTTAAAAGGCTTATAAATCATTCAGAATGAGTTTTTTTGAAAATCTAAAAATGCACAAAGTCTCCTGTGAGGGGTAGGTTTAGGGGTAGGGTTGGTGTAGGGCAATAGAATATACGGTTTGAACAGTATAAAAACAATTACGCCTATGGAGAGTCCCCATAAACCATAAAAACCAACATGTATGTGTGTGTGTGTGTGTTAATATCTCTAATATCCAGGTAGATGTTAAGCTTTTCAGAGATGCCAAAAGTTTGCCCATGACAACTTCCTCTTTTTGGTTTTTAGGAAGTCACTAGGTGTGTCCCAAATCGCGTACTTATGCACTATTCTATGACGTTTTGTAAGCATAAATAATGCGAGTAGTGCGTTCACACTGAAAATTCCAAAAAAGAAAAAGTGCACTTTAAATACCCGGATGATGCACTTAAATAACCGGAAAAATGAAGTGTGGCATGTTGGACACTTAATTTTTTTTTATTTATTTATTTTTTTTTTATTATGCTTTAAACGACATATACAAAGCCAGGGTAAC
>NW_015512332.1:2562-3452 GCF_001515645.1 Sinocyclocheilus grahami | reverse complement strand
AAAAAATTTTAATGAAAAAATAATTGATAGTTGCATCTTGGCTTCATTTTCACTATAATTTCTGATTTCCTAAAAGTTGTTTCCAAAATTGTCAAGTTGTAATGCTACTGTAATGTAAATGCAAATACTACAATGACATTTAACAAAACAAAAATCAGACAAGCTTAGGAATGTAGTTCAGAGGTTCCCGGCCATTCTCGTGACCTAGTTTATGCTAGTGAAATAAATGTTTTTATCCCTGAATCTTGGGCTGGCTGTCTGTCTTGTGACTATCACAAGAGGCTGTAAACCTCCATGATTGTCACTTTTTATAATTTGTGCCTCCATAAGGCATTGTTTTAAAAACTAAATTCCATGTTCGCACCATGTTATTTGTTTCAGGTGAACGTGACGCTGGAAAGAGAAATAGCAGGTTTGTGGGTGAAAATACCATGTCTGGATGAAATAGGAAGTTGTCATTATCCTAATGCCTGTGACCTGCTCGATCAGCTCATCCCGCCAGGACAGGACTGTCCTGAGCCTCTGCACACATACGACCTGCCCTGCCACTGCCCATTCAAAGCTGTGAGTATGTCCTGATTCAGGAGATTTTACTCAACATGCAAGTGTTTATGGGTTAATAATGTCTTCTTATTGTGACCCAAAAATCTGTCTTGCATTTTAAGAGGCATAACATTTGTCATATCATTTTTCCAGGGAGATTATGCTTTGCCATCATCAGAAATCGTCATACCAGACGTTGAACTGCCTGGCTGGCTGACCAATGGCAACTACAGAGTACAGAGCATTTTAGGAAGCTCTGAGAAAGAACTGGGATGCCTCAAAATCAGCTTCTCATTGCATTCCTCCAAGAAGTAAAAGAAAAGTCGTATTTGATTATTCTATAGGAC
>NW_015512332.1:2011-2552 GCF_001515645.1 Sinocyclocheilus grahami | reverse complement strand
CACTCAACTGCCGCAGATTTAATTACGTAGCGAAGGGGGGAGGGGCTATCAGACTCCGATTATGAATGACAGAATAACTTTATGTAATTCATACTCTGCATGGTTGAGTACATAGTGCTTAAGTACATAATGTATGAGTGTATAGTTCGTCATTTGGGACGCAGCTACTATTCCGTATTTTTTGTAGGAGGAGGAACTCTATTGTACTGTGCTTGTCACTTATTTATAATTTATTAATTACGTAAAATTAATTTACCAAAAATATCTATGAAATATGAGATACATGCTAAAACAAAATTAGGCTCTGTTTAAGATTGAAAACACCCAGATTTTACTTTGATTATACAAATAGGGGCAATAAATCAGGAAGTAATTTGGTGTATATATTTTTTTTAAATAATTTGTTATAATACTCATAATATAGTCAAGAAAATTATACACTTGCCTATTTAAAGCAACCGTTTGTAATTCCTGTGTGCTAGTATGCTTAGGAAAAAGTTTATGTAAGTGTGTGTGTGTGTGTGTGTGTGTGTGTGTGTGT
>NW_015512332.1:0-491 GCF_001515645.1 Sinocyclocheilus grahami | reverse complement strand
CTCTAACTTTTATTAATATTTTACATTAACCATGGTTTTATTATAGCCTAGTAAAATTGTATTTGGCGTATTTGATTCACATTATATATTTTTCTAACTAATTAATTAAATTATATATATTATATAAAATTTCATATACATTAAAATAGTATATGTCACTAAATAATCTTAACTTTTATAATAATAATCTTATATCAGTGCTGTATTCCTCAAACATGTGACAGAGTAGTGTTTAAAGGAGCCTAAAATATATATATATATATAATTATTATAATTTTTTTATAATTATTAAAAGCTATCGTTACCATCATCCATGGACCATTGTTTTAAACGGGTTCTTATGGTGCCGTGCCAATCAGCCTGTAGAGGTCGCTGTACAACGCTGTATAATTCTCTTCATAAATGACAAAAAGAATCATGGAAAATGTATATTTCATTACCATAAGGAACTCAAATGACAAACAGTTCCCGAAGTGTCTTTGATATGGCAT
>NW_015512331.1:7670-8974 GCF_001515645.1 Sinocyclocheilus grahami | reverse complement strand
GCCCAGCCATGGCGCCTCCCCCTCCGCACAGATCTATTATCTCAAACGAATGGAGAGATTTATCACCCACACCCGGACAGTGTGGCTCTCTGGGCCTGGCCTGTGAGAGGACAAACTTAAACGCGCTAGGACTTCCCCCGCGTGTGGTTGCTACTATACAGAATGCCAGGGCCGTGTCTACTCGGTCCTTATATGGCTGTAAGTGGCAGGTGTTTGAAGGGTGATGTGATGGGCGTCGTCTCACATCATATCAGTGCTCAGTTCTCAATATTTTGTGTTTTTTACAAGACCTTATGGATAAAGGCAGGTCTTTTCCCACCATTTAGGTCTACCTGACGGCTATTTCTGCTTGTCTTGTGGGCTTTGAGGGCTCAACGGTCGGGCAGCATCCTCTAATCTGCAGATTTATGAAGGGTGCCCGTCGTTCTTTGCTCGTTATCAGGAGAACTGTTCCTGAATGGGACCTCTCCATGGTGCTGGAGGCTCTATCTCAATCCCCTTTTGAGCCCCTGGGAAGTATTTCCCTGAAGCTGCTGTCCTTCAAGACAGCTTTGCTCTTGACCTTGGCTTCAGCTAAACATGTCAGTGAGCTTCATGCACTCTCGGTTCATTCCACATGCACTAAATTCTCTCTTAGTGGAGATAATGTTTTTCTTAAGCCGAACCTGGCTTTTTTACCTAAGTGCTTCCCTGCATTTACATCGGAGGTGTTTGAGCTGTCTGCTTTTCACCCTCCACCTTTTTCTTCCACTGAAAATCAGAGGCTGAATGCTCTGTGTCCGGTTCGTGCATTTCAGACGTATATGACCAGAACCAGTGCTTTCTGGAAGAGCTATCAGCTCTTTATTTCATGGGCGCCCCCGCACACGGGGAGTCCCATATCTAAGCAATGCCTAGCTTTGGCATATGAATCGATGGGTATGCAGCCCCCAGGGAACATCAGAGCTCATTCCACGAGGGGCTTAGCCGCCTCTTGGGCCTTGTTCAGGGGAGTGTCACTGCAGGATATTTGCTCTGCTGCCAGCTGGGCCTCTCCCCATACGTTTGTGCGTTACTACCGACTGGATGTCACCAAAACTTCGGTATCACATTCTGTTTTAGGGGTAGGGTCTTCATAGCTCCTTGTTACCTTCCTCTCTTCCTTCCCATTTACACATTGTATTAAAGAAACGAAGGGTGAGTGGGCCGTCGGGCCACGCACATTCGTGTCACCAAGCATGCATTTATTTTCCTGCCTGGATGTTTCATATGTGTTGCTGGATTTATTTACATGTGTGGGCCTCATACATGTTTCATGTCCTGCC
>NW_015512331.1:0-1741 GCF_001515645.1 Sinocyclocheilus grahami | reverse complement strand
CCTATTCAGGGAACCAAGGTTACATGGGATGTTTATTGTGTGATGTAAGTTACAATGAACACCTGAAAACAAAAATAAAGTGAAAGCCAAAGTTACTGAAAAATCTAAAAATCACTGAATCTAAAAGACAGCCTACCTAAAGACAAACAGATGAAGCCATCTGATGCCATTGAGCAGTGTATGTTCTGTGCAATCGGACACTTGAAGTATCCAAATGGCCAAATGCCATTCCATCATCCTATGGCCCAGAAATGCTCACTTAGACAGGAATGCCACTTGACTGAAACAAGCTGCAGCAGTAATTTTTGTGTGACGTTTAAAAGTTGAGAAATGTAATATGGATAATGCTGTACCTCTATCGATAGTAAAAAGGAAGAGCCAAATTCGAAGATTCTGTACTAAAGTAATAGTACTTTTCCCATTTTCTGTCATCTAACATGCAATGATATCTATTCTACTTACTGCCCACTTTTCAATGGCATTAACAATGGAAATGGCAAACCTAAAGCTATTGATGGGTGTTGTATTGAGGTTTAAAAGTTCTCATGATAGCCACCAGAGGTCATAGACACCACAATTTTTAGCAACTACAGCACAGTGACCATAAATGCTGCAATGAAAGGTATCAAATTTATATTTAAGCATTCTGCAGAAAATAAATTATGTAATATTTATTTTATTTTTGAGTATAAACTCTACAAGCATTTAAAACATTGGCAAGAATTTCATACTGACTTCAAATCTGCCAAAGGAACATTTATCATATTTTCAAGACAGTTTGAACAGGATTTTGCGTTTAAAGGCTTAGTTCACCTGAAAATTAAAATTAGTCCATGTTTTACTCACCCTAAAGGCATCCTAAGTGTATATGACTTTCTTCTTTCAGACGAATCCAATCGGAGTTGGATTTGAAAAATTGTCCTGGCTCTTCCAAGCGTTAGAATGGCAGTAGGTGGGTGTTTTTGTTCAACAGTCCCAAAGTAGTTAAATAAAGTGCATGGATAACATGGATCATTTATATTATGGAAAATAAATATGGATAATTTTTTAACAAAAACGCATCGATTCGTAACAGGAGGCCTTTATTCACCCCCCGGAGCCGTATGAGGCACGTTGTAATATGGATGGATGCTCTTTATTGAACTACTTTTGGACTGTTGAACAAAAACACCCGCCTACCCCCATTCTAACGCTTGGAAGAACCAGGACAATTTTTAATAAAACTCAGGATGCCTTGAGGGTGAGTAAAACATGGTGTAATTTTCATTTTTGGGTGAACTAACCCTTTAATGCGGTAGTTTTACAAAGCTATCATGTTCTACAGTTAGCCAAATTTTTCAATCTAGACATACAATGAAAAATGGTAATGTAGGTGAAGTCAGTGATGAGGAGGGACAGGATCCAAATGTAGATGAACTTTTAATAAGGATAACCACAACAAACAAAACACTAAAAAACAAGGAACAGAACTATAACACTATAAACAGTGAGTGCAACTGAAAACACTAACATAATTGCTAGCAAACCAAGACCTGCAAAAGTACGAGGGCTATATATACAAAAGAAGGTAATGACCTAAAAAGACACATGTTCACATAATAGGAATGATGAGTAGAAACAGGAACTGAACAGAAGAGTCAACATAATACATAGACAGACAAGCACAGAATATGACTCTTGCTTCTACTTAACCTGTGGTCGTGTCTATTTATGGTGTAGGTGATAATTCAAGTAGCGCGGT
>NW_015512330.1:8533-8975 GCF_001515645.1 Sinocyclocheilus grahami | reverse complement strand
ATCGTTATCGATAAAATCCCAGAAAATATAGAGATATTATTTTTGCCCAATATCACACACCCCTAGTACTGACCATATTGAAGCAGTGTGCAGTTAACAACTTAATGAGGGAGATACTCTAAACTGATCGAAATAAAAACTGGAAAGAAACCTGCTGGTATGGGATATTGGCAAAAAAGCTGGTTTCATTATTGTTATTGGACATGAAAAAGCTGTATGGAGCATCCCTCATTTACACAGTTTATTTCAGATTTCACAGGAATCAAACCCGTGATTTATGTAGTGACGTCGGCAACTCTGGGCATGTGGCTGAAAGCAGGAATCTTATTGGTTGTCCACCTGTGTTTGCAGCGATCAGGGCTTTAGACTGACGGCTGATGTGTGTGTCTCTCTCTGCGTGTGTGTGTGTGTGTGTGTGTCTGTCTGTCTGTGTGTGTCTCTC
>NW_015512330.1:0-1262 GCF_001515645.1 Sinocyclocheilus grahami | reverse complement strand
TAGGGATGCACTGATATGAAAATTTTGGCCGATACCGATAACCGATTATTCTTTATTTTTGAAAGCCGATAACCGATATGTTGGCCGATAAATCTATATCCAAATTGTTATATACTTTTTGAGAGCCTGATTACAAAAAAGGTCTCATCATTAAAAGCCACATCCCAAACACTTCAACATAAGCAGCCTAGTTTGAACGGTGTACGTTTTAAAAATATTTTTACTCTCCCATTACCAAATTTAGTCATAAAAAAGTCTTACAAATAAATAAAATTATGCATAAATAATGCAAACAAGTCACTGGACATCATTACACGTGTAAAGAATCAAAATGAATGCGCCATAGATCAATAAAACGGAATAGCCTCTGCACGGACAATAATTAAATGATTTTAATTACTAAACCATATTGTTGATGAAAATAATAAGAGAAAAATACAAGTGGTTGTTGTTATTAATAATATATCAATGATTTTGAAAAAGTAACAAATTAATACCACTGTTTTAAATAGCAGCCGTTTGAGCTGCGCGTGCTGAAGCTGAAGAGCTGAATGAACACGGTAAACTGAAGCGCTTTGCTGGCAGCTTATTTAACTCAAGGAAATGCATCCTGAGATTAATATTAATACAACATAAACATAATATTACAACTTATATATGTACAAAATGATGCAGTTATTGCATGCTATAGTCAGAATGTGTGATCCTGTTGTGGATGCGCTCTTCCCATAACAACGCGCTGAAACACAGCAACTAAACCCAAAGAATTCACAACGTTTTATTATAATAATGTTCTCATTAGAATGTTATATACACGACATTCCCAATCATAGTTATTAATGTTGTGCACTGCTGTTTTATCTGCGTGTGCTGAGCTAAAGATGATCACCGGTAAACTGAAGCGCTCTTTTAACTTAACCAAACGCATTCTATATGAGATAAATCAGATATACATCAAATAAACACAATATTACAACGTACAATTGCACAAAAGGCTGCAAACAAACAGCGCGCATCTGAAGTGTCTCTGAAGGAAATAATGCATTATTTAGCGGCTTTAAGATATCGGCCAAATTTTCTTATCAGGCCGATACCGATAACAGGAAAAATGAGCCGATATGGGCCGATACCGATATGGTGGCCGATATATCGTGCATCCCTACAAAATGGAATGAAAACTTTATTTCTTTTTGAATTCAGTTGATTTTTCTGAGCCTGTTGACAGATGCTTGTTCTTGTTTTAATCATAAACCCACTTCATT
>NW_015512329.1:8073-8975 GCF_001515645.1 Sinocyclocheilus grahami | reverse complement strand
GAAGAAGAAGAAGAGAAGCGAGTGGCTGGAGATGACGGAAGGACAGAATATGGAAGAGGTTCTGGCTCCTTTGAGGCTGGCAGTAAAGGAGCAGGTAACACTATTATGAAAGACAATAACAAGCATATGTAATGTGCTGCATTAGAGTTACACATTGCGTTAAACACCTATTTGGTTTTTATTCGAGGCAGAGCCTTGATTTAGGAATCAAATGTGTCCCTTTAAAGTAAGCAACATGGTTGAAATGGCTTGTTATGGAAAGCTACATAATGCGTTTTTTTAAAGTGATGTTTTTAGGAAATGTGGCTATATTTTGGGTTTATACTGCTGGACGATTCAGTCTGTCAGTGCCACGTTTGCTATGAGCCGTTCTGGCATACAGTGCAGAAACCAATGGAGACTGAGGGTGGAGGAAATCACTCCGTTAAAACGAAACTCCGCATACTTCTTGAAAATGTTGATGGATGCATTCGTATTCTAATATACAGCACACAGCGTTTTCTGTTGTTTATTTTTCCTCATAGGGTGATCTTGTGCGCAAACTGAAGGCAGAAAACGCTCCTGAAGTAGATGTCAATAAGGCCGTGGCAGAACTGAAAGCTCGCAAGAGAATGCTTGAGGCCAAGGTGAGAAATCTTATGTTGTCATTTGTGTTCCTTAACATAACCTGGAGATGCGTTCAAGATGAAGTGTGTCTTTCTCTTGTCTCAGTTTAATAAACAACTATAGAGTGTAACAGGGCCCACCTTTTCCTCCAGCAGTCTAGCAGTGTTGGAGTATTGGATAAAAGCATCTGCTAAATGACTAAATGTAAATGTATTTCCATTTGTATTGCCCATAGGGATTTTTAGTTTTTGTCAAAGGGGTCATATGATGCTATTTTAAAGATCATTATTTTGTGT
>NW_015512329.1:3442-3978 GCF_001515645.1 Sinocyclocheilus grahami | reverse complement strand
TGTCACATACAAGTGTTACCACAGTACTGAAGTGAACATTTCTCTCCATAGAGAGTTTACAATGGCTGAGATCGAGCACTTTGTAGATCCGAATGAGAAGGTTCATTCCAAGTTCTCCAGTGTTGCTGATCTGGAGATCATGCTTTACTCGTCCAAAGCACAGACTAGTGGGCAGTCTGCCCAGATAATGAAGCTGGGTGATGCAGTGGAGCAGGTCAGTGAAGATCTCATTTATGATGTATTGGTTATAATTAACACTTCGGTTGTAGTAACAAACTTGTTTTTTGTAGGGCATCATCAACAACTCCGTCTTGGGCTACTTCGTTGGAAGGATCTACCTTTATCTGATCAAAGTGGGCGTGGCGAAAGACAAGCTTCGTTTCCGTCAGCACATGGACAATGAGATGGCCCACTATGCCTGTGACTGCTGGGACGCTGAGACCAAAACCTCTTATGTACGTTCAGTTTTCGCTTGAGGACTTTCTGACATTACCTGCTCAATAAAATGGGAATTTATTTGTGTGTTTGCTTTTTTT
>NW_015512329.1:1203-2987 GCF_001515645.1 Sinocyclocheilus grahami | reverse complement strand
CCCCCCCAGCATTCAGGATTCTGAATTTTCATCATCATTGCTCCAGTCTTCAGTGTTACATGATTCTTAAGAAATCATTCTAATATGTTGATGTCTTATTATCAATGTTAAAAACGGTTGTGCTGCTTAATATTTTGTTGAGGAATTTATTTGAAGTAGCAATATCATAGGGTTTTTAACCAATAGTCAGAGCTAAAATAGGTATTTTTCTCAGTCCGTAGTGCTTACCAATGTTATTCTGTTCATTCAGTGGTTTCCTCTGTCATTGCAGTGAGTTCACCATTGAGACAGAGGGCAAGACTTTCAAGCTCACCAAAGACATGGTTAACGTCAAGAGGTTCCAGAAGACCCTGCACGGTAAGAGGAAGAAGCTACGATTTTAATGTCAACATAACAAGAATATGTCAGAGGTTTTAATTGACTTTGTCTTGCTCCACAGTTGAGGAGGTTGTTCCTAATGTGATCGAACCCTCTTTCGGCATCGGGAGAATCATGTATTCCATCTTTGAGCACACATTCCGTATCAGGGAGGGGGATGAGCAAAGAACGGTATATGCAGTAGCTGTAATATTCTATAATGAATCATTTCATATGTTTGTCTTGCTTTATTTATGAAGTTTGCTTCTTTCTCTTCAGTATTTCAGCTTCCCTGCCACTGTTGCACCATACAAATGCTCCGTCCTTCCATTGAGCCAAAATCAGGAATTTATGCCATTTGTTCGAGAATTATGTGAGTAATAACATCTCTACTCCCATTTATAAAATTGTATCAATAATATCTGAATGATAATTCTGTAATGATTCATGTTTTGCTTCACTCTACAGCTGAAGCCTTGACCAGGAATGGTGTCTCCCACAAGGTGGATGATTCCTCAGGATCTATTGGTAGACGCTATGCCAGAACGGATGAGATTGGTGTGGCATTTGGTATCACCATCGATTTTGACACGGTTAATAAGACGCCCCACACGGCCACTCTGAGAGACCGTGACTCCATGAGGCAGATCAGGGCTGAGGTAAAGCAGTTGGTCATGTTTGTGTCTTCATTTCATTCACTGAGGCAGCGCATGTTGACTATTTTGCTGAGATACATATGTTTATTTACAGGTTAGTGAATTGCCCGAAATCGTTCGTGACCTGGCCAATGGTGCCATCACATGGACAGAGGTGGAAAGCAAGTACCCGATCTTTGAAGGCCAGGAGACCAGCAAAAAGGAAACTGTGGAGGAGTAGACTGTCTATCTCATCTGCTTTTTCACTCGAGGCAGTCACAGATATTTTTACATTTGCATACATAGGATCACATTTATGGCAATTATAATATACAACCGTTCAATGTGCACCAGATGGTCACACAACTGGAACCACTGTAATCAAGTACTCCTTGAAAGCTCTGTAAGGACCTAAGGATGACTGTGATTAGGTTACTGTGCTAGTAAAAGGGTTCAACCATTCCTGTCCATGGGTTGATAAATGAAGGCATGAATCACATGTATGGTCAAATAAATCAAACCAGCACTTTCTGGACCTATAACAATGTGTTCAGTCAATTTTTTGATCATGCCTCCCCAATACAGGTTATTATAGGCTTGTTTTAAAATGTTTTTATGAACAGAATTCTGAGTATTGGTATATTAATTAACTAATTATTTTTGTGAATTAAGTTTCAAGAACTGTATGTTCATTTAAAAACAACAGTTATTGAGGGGGGGAGGGTGGTTATTTAATTTATTATTATTATTTTAATATAAATACATTTTGATTTCCATATTGATTTTATGTGT
>NW_015512329.1:0-1102 GCF_001515645.1 Sinocyclocheilus grahami | reverse complement strand
TTTTGAAGTAGAAAGGCTTAAATAGTATTTTTTTGTTAAATGCACTCCAATAATCTTTGTTTTATTTACAACAAATCATTTTTTACGGTGTCATTTTTGTCATGACGCCCCATAGTGGGCCCTAGCCCTCTGTTTGAGAACTACTAGTTTAATGGTTCTCAGGTCAAAGCTTGGTAATATTGACCTAGAGGGGCTCAGTGATCCATATTCAGACCTGCTATTAATATTTAATCAGGAATATGTTAACATGTTACATTGTACTGCTGATCCGTCAGGACTTGCTACATCGAGTCATCGTGGCTAAATCCAGTATTTCAGGTATTTTTTAATACCTTTTAATAACAGTTTTAGAACTGAAAATCTTGCTAATATGAATTGTTTTCTTTTATTTTTTTGAGGGTGTTTATTCCGGTTAGAAGATGGTGCCCCGGTCTAAATCGTCAACAGGCTATGATCATCCAAAAACAGCCTTGACCCTGACAGAAACAGATGTGGAAGAGTGTGAATGTGTGCAGGGCTCCTGGCTTTTCTTAAAGGCTGCTAAAGAGCTAATGGCCTAAGATACATGTAAGTTATATTAGGGGACTGACTGCAATAGTTCAATCTATTATGAGTCTTCATTTAACCATAATAAAAATAAGTAAAAATGATGTACTTTTAATTGGATTCTGGGTTGGTATTTGAGTAATAGCAACATAATTGCATATTTATACAGTAAAATCACTTATAAGTGGTTTGTCCAAGATCTTTATATAGCTTGTATTATCTCTTGTGGCTTATCTTAGTTTCCTTAAGACAGACCGAACTGCTAGTATTATTTAACATGCCTGCTCTCGATGACCCATGACCTCTCTAAGGGTTTGAACAAAGAGATAAGATTTTTTGTGTGGATAATAGAAAATGTTTTTTTTACTTATAATTATAAAGTAAGCACATTATACTTAGTACACCAGTGCTTTTTTATTTTTAATTGATACATATTTGCACATTTACACTTTTTGTTCTAACCCATCTTCTGTTTCTTATGTAGGACATTCAGTATGCAAGCAATGAAGGTCCAAGCCTGTTTCTATTGATACAGCATGGCACAATGGATCCGCCC
>NW_015512328.1:7626-8977 GCF_001515645.1 Sinocyclocheilus grahami | reverse complement strand
ACTCATATTTATAAACACTGTTCAATGGGACCAAAATATCGGCCTCTAAAGAGACCAACCTTTGCGTTTGTGTGCGTCTTCGTACATATGTGAGTGTGTGTGTTGTTCCACACATCACTTGCTGTGATAAACCTATGAGAGCTGTAGAAATGTAGGTCAGTTTATTAAGAGAGAAGTGTTTCACAGAATATTAATCACATGTATTCAAGAACACAGTCTAACGCTACAGATGCTTCGCTATTAGAGAGGAATTTAATACATATTCGTCTCATATCTGTGCAGCTGCTGTGTATGGCCGCTCTTTGTGCTTCGAAAATAAATAAAGTCTTTGTCTGACACAGGCATCGGTGTGTGGATTCGTTTTTGTTTTTTGAAGCATCTGAACAGAGATGCCAAGCCTCAGTCAATCTATCTTCTTCTGGTTCTTTTAAAAAGGTCATACATCACCTGCCATAAAAAGATGGCTCTCTTCAGTACGTCAGGTAAAGTTTGGACTTGGTTATCCATCAGAATGATCGATTTGACACCATTGTAGCGTCTTGTACCATGTTGTCGACTAAAAATTAGGATCTGAAGTCAATTACCGACGTCTGAAAGCTCTCTGAGGTCCGTTGTTTATAGCCTACTTCAAAGTCGAGACAGAATATGGCCACGATCACTCCCAGCGTTTTATACTGTGATGTAATTGGACTTCCCTTGGGCAATGACTCCAAAGGTTGGGCTCAGTGGTATTTTATCATAGTTTGAAGGCCAGTGTTTATGGGCTAATAAATGTGTTTCAAAGAATGGTTGGGCGGTCAGATTTACGAATGCTCTGGGAGGCAGGGAGGGGTAGAGGGATGACATAAACCTGGACTAAAGACACACTCTCACAGTAGTCAAGACCTCAAGAGGAAGTGGAGCTTTCCACAGTATACAGGTGAGCTGAGATGGTAACTGTGTTATTATGGATTTCTGCAGAATGTTAAACATCATAATTTCTAAAATGGTCAGATTTGACAAGGACAATGCGTTTTTATTGGTTTATGTTCATGACATGACAACTGAGGTTTGGGACATTTGGGGCATGTTAGGTTGCATGTTCATGTTCATTGTCAAAATTTGCTTTGTAGGGGTCCGAGAGACCGCTATGTAGTTTCAAAATGACTTTATTATATTTTAAATTATTTTTAAAGGTTTTACTGCCTAAGCTTAGTCAAAAGATATATATATATGATATATATCTGCTTGATATCTAGCATGATAACTAAATTTGGGGTCAAAATATACATGTTGAAAAATACAATAAAACAAATCAAAATGGATAAGCAGATACGTGTAATTTTGAGGTCAGTGTAATCCATACAAGTTT
>NW_015512328.1:3444-4202 GCF_001515645.1 Sinocyclocheilus grahami | reverse complement strand
CATACACGAGTTCCGCCAGTAGTGGGCACTCGTGAAACGAAAACAATGAAGTACATCCGAGTCAATAACAGGCTAGACGTCAGCGAGGACAGAGCATAAAAAGCGATGTGGAATTTTGGTGAACGTTTACGAAATTACGAGAAAAGGGGATTATTGCTTTTCAGCAGCAACAAATTAACGTGTACACATTAATTACAACAGAGATATATCATTCACTACAGTGAATTCAACTCAAATACACTGAACTGCATGCAGTGACTTTAAGTGCTAAGTAAGCAAGGTCTCTTTGATTATAATGCGTTATTATGATTTACATTACCAGTTTTGCCATTCCGCATCGTGACCCACAGACAGCAGCCATGTCTTCTGGAGCAGGTGAGTCTCATTTTTAAGAGTTTGCTTGCACTGTTGTACTTGTATTCTGGTCTCTCCTTCACACTGTTAATGAAAGCTGGAGAGAGAATGTGTCCTCCACTGGGAGACTGTCTCAGACAGAGGGACTGTGCTGTTATATAAATATAGAATAAAACATTTAAAAACAATCACAGCATTATGGGTTTATGGTATGTTATTGCACCATTTGTGCATAAAAATTTTATGATGGCTGATTTTATGAATATGGGTGTTTCTGCAATGTTGTATTGTGTATTCTACAACTGATGTAATATGTTTAATATCCTTCTGCCTTGGAAATTACATTTTAAACTTCTTTGGATGTTTAACACACACACACACACACACACACACACACATATATA
>NW_015512328.1:0-1878 GCF_001515645.1 Sinocyclocheilus grahami | reverse complement strand
TTATTGACATCACCTCTGGGTAGAAGTAGAGCATGTCTCGACCATCAAACAAATACAGAACTAAATCCTTTTGGGAAATCACATACCCCGTATGCCCTATAGGGGGTACTTAATCATTAAAGATCTAAATTCACGTTTTTGTAGTTTACACAGAGGCGATAATAGTATAGTTTGAAAAAATTTGCACTCTGAATTAAGTTTGCGTTTCCAGGCCCCAAAACATTGTTGTAGTCTAAATGAAAGGCCAAAATGCATACAAAAAGTTTTTCATTTTTAGCTGAAAACGGTGATGTGTAAACGGCCTCTTAGTGATCTGATTTTACAGTATTGAATGTGATAACTAGGGATGAGTGAGAATAACCAACAAGTTGACATTGCTGCTGCTAGTAGACATTGGAAATACTAGTTGACTAGTCAAAATGTAGTTTCTGCTTGTCCAAAAGCGCCACCTAATGTCAGGGAGTGAATTTGCATTTTCATTGAGGATGTCTCCTCGGTCAGCTCCATCAGTCAGTGTTGGGAAGGGTACTTTGGTAATGTAACAGGATACAGATTACAAGTTAACAATTACTATTTAACATTTAAATTGTTAAATTTAAAACAAGTTAAATCATAGGATATAGTTTAATAGCTATGATACTATTTTCAAAATCAAATATTTTCATAGCTATGGCAGCAAACATTGGCATCTAAAAATACTTCAAATGAATCTTAAAAATAAATAAACATAAAAAATAATAAACATATACCCGAATAGGAAATAAAACAGTTATTAAATAAGCATATGTCCTATTCTGAGTCTTAAACTACTGAAACTTTGGTGACTCATATTTTAGAGCAGTCGATGCAATTTGGGAAAGAAATCAACTAAATCTGTATGTGTGTGAAAATATTCAGATCTAACGCCCTTTGCAATCGTTAACATTTTTTATAAGTAACTGTAATTTTAGCAGACATTTTTTCTCAGTAACTGTAACAGATTACAGTTACCTTTATTTTGCAATTAAATTACGTAATTCTGTTACATGTAACTAGCTACTCCCCAACACTGCCATCATTGTTTTACATTTTAACGGTTTGATGGAAAATAAGAACAACTCAAATAATAAGGTATCTGGAATTGTTTGACTGTTTGATTGATAGGATAAGTATTCCAGATGGATTGCACATACACACGGTGTTTTTTGACTGCCTTCTGAGGGTTTCTTACTTTAGACTAGTCGATTAGTCAGTTACAAAATTGCTGTTAAAACTACTATTAAATAAGCTGTAATGCACATCCCTAGTTCTAACATGGTGTAAACAGCGTCAAAGTGGCGTGAAGTGTGATTATCTTCACTGATTTCCTTCATTTCAAAGAACATTATGCCTTATTTCATTTGATTTTATTCTAAGTCTCTCTGTTTCCAGCCCCTACAGTAGACCCTGATGCTGACTTTTACTATGGTAAGGATGAGCTAATTTTTCTTGAATAATTAAGTTTTCTGTTTATGTGGACAAGAATAATCTGATTACCTATGAATACTGGAAGATGGTCATATTCTTAATATCCAGGATAAGATATTCCAAATTCTACAAGGCCCATTAAGACCAAGAGCTTGAACTATTTAATAATTAATTCATTAGAATAGCCAGGTCCACGTCTGACACAGAAGAACGATATCACTTCAATCATTTTCAGAATGTTTTAATCAGAATTTTGCGTCATGTTTTCCTTAATCAGAATATCCTTATTCAGAAGTTGTTCTACCTCTGCTTCACAGACTATGAGACTCTGCGCATTGGAGGCCTGGTCTTTGCTGGGGTCATTGTGGTACTATCGGTCCTTCTCCTGACAGGTAAGTTTTAGCCTATCTGTGTGTGTGTGTGTGTGTGTGT
>NW_015512327.1:7330-8979 GCF_001515645.1 Sinocyclocheilus grahami | reverse complement strand
TTTTTTTTTTTTTTTTTTTTTTTTTTTTTTTTTTTTTTTTACCCAGACATTTAAAAAATAAAATTTTTAGAGCTGTAATCGCAATACTGTGATCATTTTATCTAAGGTTGTCATACCGTCAGAATCTCATACCGGCCCATGCCTAGATGCAAGTAATAATTACTTTTGATTCTTCCCCAAATTTTCTGTACATATTTTTCTGTAAAATACTGTTACAAATTCTTTCTGTGGTGGTTCTGTTTTATTGAAATGCATACATACTTTGCATTCTTTGAAGTTTTAACTTTATGAAGCAGTTGAAGTTGGCTGTTAGGAAATTGTTGTCAAAGCACTTGACATTGCAACCTGGCAATATGCTGCTTATGATCTTCGTTAAAGTGTTTAAAATGCTCCAATGCTTCAGTCAACCTTTTTTCTGCTGCAGCATTCTTTGTGGCCTCCAGTTTTTGGGCATCAGTATTAAGATCTTGATTTATAGCCTTTCAAATGTTTGTTTGCTGTCCCTGTTGTCACCAATTTAAGAATCAAAGACATGCTCATTCAACACATACCGTACCAAGATTTACTGCCTTTTTCTGGCCTGTCCTGCTGTTTCTGCTAGTGTTCGGTGGCACACGAGGCTGAAACGAGCATCTGAGCATTTTATTTATTTTTTTTTTGCCACTCAACGATTGGTCAACGGTGGATTCCCTGGGAGCCATTGTTCTGTTGGAGGCAGCGAGGCCATCTGCTCTTTACTCGGCGTCTTTGCACAAGCTGCCTCACTGTGTGTCCGTCCTCCATCTCCCACAGCATTATCAGATGCTTATGGAAACTTCATCACACGCTCCTCTGGCTTGCAGGGAAGATTGTGTCATAGCGTGTACACCATGTCTAACAGTTGTCTGCTTTTATTCGTCTCAAACTGCAGAAGCATAGTAACGCGGCATTACAGATGCCCTGTATTTTCTCGCGCATATGGGTAACTGCAGTAGTGATGCAGCTATTATTGCCAGTAGGTACGTGATGGGGTGTTTCTTTGCTAAATGATGGGAGAAATTGTTTGTTTTATTCACAAACAATCCAGCGCCGTGTAACGCAGCACAAGCTCTGATGTTCTTGGCTTTCGGCCTCTGTGACTATGAGAGAGAGAGTGCTGTAGACATCACCCCAATTATGTGGGTCGGTGGATTGGCTTTCAGGAATTAATTTAATGAATAATTGATCACAGTCGCCTTAATGTGCTTGCTGAATATCATGCTCACCTGAGGCTGTGGAAGGTTTTGTTTTTTGATGTTGCTGAACTGAAAAGGCTGTTGTACATCTTTACTTCTGAAACAAGAGGATTATATACAGACATAAAGCATGAATATAGGCTTAGCTCTTTCATGTGAAAGGAAACCGCAGTTAGGAATGGGAATATTAAAGGGGTAGTTCACCCAAAAATGAAAATTGTCACTAATGTGTTTGTTTCCAAATGTAATGTACTGATCGCTGTTACGGTTCACTTGGTGAACTGGTGTTAATATTTTGTTCGCAAATAAAACCTTGCAGCTTTTTTCAGGAACTGTCATGCCAATGAGAGCTAAGAAAAATGTCTATTTTCTAAATAATTGGACCGTGTACTAACTGTATAGTAGACCAAAAGGTTTTTTTTTTTTTTTTTTTTG
>NW_015512327.1:0-331 GCF_001515645.1 Sinocyclocheilus grahami | reverse complement strand
AAAAAACAAACTTTGCCACTGTTTGAGTGTTGTACGGAGAGAGCGTTTGTGTGTGTGTGTGACACTCGCGCTCTCTCTTTCCTTATGTGTGTATGTATGTGCACACATCCTCGTACCTCATCGCTCCAAACCATAGCTCCAAACTTAATCCAGGAAAGGTGAACATGCCTGCATCATAACTTGGATGAATGATGAATGTGTAGAAAGCGAGCATGTCTCCAAAAACCTTGTTGAGCTGCAGGTTTATGCATGCATTTTTATACCTTTTTTTTTTTTTTACAGATTGTTTTGATTATTGAGCTGCAAGTTTAGGCTCACTTAAGTGACTGCA
>NW_015512326.1:4319-8981 GCF_001515645.1 Sinocyclocheilus grahami | reverse complement strand
CTCCGATCACAAATGCAGACATGGTTTTATGTTTAAGCGGCGCAACGCAACGTGTAAAAAGACCGTATAAGTCATTATAATTCATAATTATGTCCTTATGCAACTGGATGTAACGAATGCTGTGTTTATAATGGGTTTTCATGTTTTTGAATCATCGCTCCGGCCTGACAGGGCATCATAAGTATGGTAGGGGCGTAACATTTCAGTCACACGCTTGAGGTATTCGGTCAATCACAACGCACTGGATCGCTGGCCAATCAGAGCACACCTTGCTTTTCAGACCGAAGAGCTTTGTAAAAATCGACGCGCTTCAGAAAGGCGGGGCATAGAGGAGAAACAATAATGTACAGTACGTAGAAAATACATTTTTTTTTTACCTTAAACCACATAAACACATTTCATTACACCAAATAATATTCTTTTCAGCAACATCATATGACCCCTTTAAGGCTGACAGCTCATCTTAAAGTGGGTGCGATATTGAGTTGCTTTCATCAATCCAGCCTGTTAGAGGATCAGCATTAAAGGAATAAGACAACATCGATACGGCCATGGCTCTGACCAGAACTGCTCACCTTTCTCGTCTGCATCTTCTCAGTCCTGCGCCTGAAGGCCACATAGGGGTCATTGGTGCTGGAAACGTCCCGCTTTTCCTGCTTGATGGTTGGGATGAGGGATCCGTTTTTACACAGTTTCCTCTTCCTGCTCCAGTACTCAAACACCTCCCTGATCAGATCATCGTCCTCCTTTAGTAAAAGCTTTGCTTCCTGTAGGGTCACCAGCTGTGGTACAGGAATAATTTGGTTAAAAAAAAAAGTAATAAATAATAATAGCATTAATATATATATATATTAATTAGTAAAAATGAAATTAATAAAAAAAAACAAAAGAAAAATTATAGACCAATTAATATAAACTACAGTTTAAAAAGTTTCGGGTCAGTAAATTTTTTAAAAACGTTTTGGAAAGAAGTTTCTATTATTATTATTATTTTAAAATGTAATTTATTCCTGTGATCAAAGCTGAATTTTCAGCATCATTACTCCGGTCTTCAGTGTCACGTGATCCTTCAGAAATCATTCTAATATGCTGATTTCCTGCTCAAGAAACATTTATCATCAATGTTGAAAACAGTTGAGCTGCTTAATATTTTTGTGGAAACTGTGATGCATTTGTTTTAGGATTCTTTGATGAAGAATAAATGCATGAATAACCGCATATATTTGAAATATACTGTAAATCTTTTCTAACATCATGAATATTTTTACTGTCAATACTAGGGGTGTGACGAGACGCTTATCCCACGTGACGAGACACGAGACCGAGACGAGACGAGATTTTTAGACTTTTTAAAGAAATCCTCAATGAAAAATAGTCTTTTAATCAACTGAAAAACACAATGCAAAAAAGTAGGTGCATTTGGAAAACAACTTGTACTTTGAAATTAAACATTTTAATACATTTTATGCAGTAATAAACATGTAAACACTGCAAAATGTTTTGCTACAAACTCAACTGACAGGCAAGTAATTGCACAAAAATGATATAGTATAAATAAAAATAAATAATAAACAACATAAATATCCCTTTAAAGTGGAAGTGAAGCAGTCAGTCAAGTTTACATTTAGTAAACTGATTTCAACTTTAATAAAAAAAAATATATATATAATAAACACGATTAATGTATTAATTTAAAAGAATAAAGCAGTGGTTGCCAAACTGGGGTGCGCGGCAAGGCTGAGGCATAGTTAAGGCCCTATGAAATCCATTTAATTTTTTTCCAAATTCCATTTTTTCCCATTAAAATTTTTCTCAACTCGTTTTAATAGTTAAATAACATTTTTTTTAATTAAAAAGCATGTCTAATTTATTAAAATCATTAAACTTATACATTTTCACATCGAATTATTAAAAGTTTAACACAAATTACAGGTTTAGGGCCTTATGAATTTTTTTTTTTTCTCACCATATTATTTATTGTTACCAAATTCTGTGTTTTAGCATGTCTAATTATTTGAATGCATAAAACAACTTAATTTATTAATTTTTTTTCTTAAAGTAGCCTTATTTTTTCCCCCCTCAGAAATTCTGTGTTGTGTATTTACATTTTTCTGGTTATCAAATGAAGGCATAAAATATTGATTTCATTTATCATTTATCTTTTAATTATTGAAAATTAAGCAAACAAGATTTTTTGGCAAACAAAGGGGATTTACTATTAAAATTAAAACATGGAAGAAATGTTTTGTGTGATTATTCCTTGAAAAATATTGTTCGTTTCATTTTAGCAGTAGGAGTAGGCTATGTACATTCTACTTTGTACAAAACTGTGAATTCAGTTTTAATGACTGGATAAAGACTACACTGCGTAATGTTCCCGCTTATGCGGCCACTTGCCTGATGTAACATGAAATATCTTACATACCACCACTTGTGAACGAGCCAGTGTAACGCAAATATATCTGAAAGGTCTGTGTGAGGATATCATCACGTTCTTGCGAGACCAGTCGGATCTCGTCACACCCCTAGTCAATACTGATCCCAAACTTTTAAACGGTTCATCAGCATCGGCTGACAGTGGTTCATCTTTCAGCTGCTCTAGATATCTGCATCAGTCAACAATTTAAACTAAACTCCTGGTTTGTGGGATTTCAGGATTCCAAACAGCAACATCCTGAATTCAGACAGAAAGGTTCAGCAGAATCACTTCAGCTTTCAATTTAAAGTTGAGCGTTTTTATTCTGCAGTTCTCATTGTAAGCGGCAAATCTTTTTAATAACCTGCTGTCCGCTGCCTTTCTCCAATCTGTCAATCATCTCCTCGAACTGCAGGGCCTCCACCTCCAGTTTCTTTTTCAGCTTATTCACAAAAACCTCATCCTCAGAGTCCAGATCGTAGTCCGGCTGCTCCGTATCTAGACTGAAAGCTGTGGGAAGAGAGGCAGTGGAAGTTAAACAGACTCAAGGCTTAAGACTCCTTTCAGATATTATTTTTACATTTAGAAGTTTGCAGCAAGATAGCACAGCAGTTTACACAGATAAATTGCAAACACTAGCAAAAATAGCCAGTTTCAATCTGATTGGATGGCTGCTATAGAACTTCTGAGAGTTATAATGATTAAGTTTCAGACAGGTCAAATTCCCAGAATTCCTCACTATGGATGGGTATCGTTTACAAGTTGTTTTAAACCTGAATGAGCATCTTTCTTCTGTTGAACGTAAGTTATTTTGAAGAATGTGGGAAACCAAACAGTTAAGCAGAATAAGCACATGTTAGAACAGCATGCGAATAAAACGTTTAACCGGCAAGGCTTTAAAGCACGTGGAAATAATGTACTTTTGTGATTGTGAATAAGTCTCGTGAGTGTAACTCTACCGAATCAACATTTGATGTGAATGTGTCTCGCGAGTTTCAGTTGGAGCTGGAGCCACGAGACATAATACAGTGCATTGCTTGAGGTAGACGTTGTATTTTGTTAGTACATTTTTCATTATATTACTAGTGTTGCCTCCTTCGTTCACTATTACACTACTGTATATATTGCATCTGACACTGGTGTCGCTTAGTTTTGTAACACACACCGCGATGCCTGATCGCACGCAAACACACAGCACATGCGCATGGATATCACACGCACATCGAGCAAACGTTGGACACATCATTCAGTGAAGGAAAATGACAAAGAGCAGCTTCTAATTCGTCGTTAACATTGAAGTATACGGAGATAAAACAACGGAAGTATAGACAGTATCGTTTGTCCTGAAGCTTATCGGTACTCTGGTATTGACCCAATTACATACCAGTCCAAAAAAATACCGGTTCCTGGTACCCATCCCTATTCCCCACAATTTTTCTGTAACTGAAGTCATAATGCTGCATGATGTGACAAAAACCAATGAGAACGCATTTTATGATTAATAATCAAAGGAGCAAGATTTTGAGACAAAAACACAGTTTTTGACTGCCCACTCTGCGAACCTACACATTTTACAACACTAAGCCAGACAAAGAAACATCTAAGCGCATGACACACATGCCACACTATGTTTACTGGCACTGCATTAAAAAAAATAAATAAATAGCCTAAGACATAAAAAAAAAAAAGAAAAAAAAAAAGGAAAAGAAAGTTTGTCTCAGAGCAAAGCATCTGAAAAAAATCACTTACATTTTCTAACAATTTCTAAATAATCTTCTGTACAATCTTTCACAGACTACTTTCGATTTTCTAAATGGGCTACCACTTTGTTGCAAACTCTTTTATTAGGGTCGCATCGATTTCAGATTTACCGGCTTCTAAATGGCACATAAAACTTAGTTTTTTGTCCAAAATAAACCACATTTAGGAGACCTTTCAGACACAGTCTGGTGCATGCTGGAGCTAACAAACAATAAATCAATGAAAACTCACTTGAGTGAGTGATGTAAAAACACACATCTTGCCCATCAAGAGAATTTCAGAGATCCCAAGAGATGCATCTTAAACATGTAAACAAATTGCCCATTTGAACGGTGTTCCCACTACAGTTCCCAGCACCTCATCCTCACCTCCTCCCTCGTCTGGTGTGTGTGGGAGCGTGTTCATACGCTCTTTGACAGCAGGACACCTCCTGCTTCCATTACAGACACCCCAGGGGCCGCCGGACTCACTTAAAGGGTTAGTTC
>NW_015512326.1:0-1822 GCF_001515645.1 Sinocyclocheilus grahami | reverse complement strand
AAAAAAAAAAAATCACAAACATGACACTTGTAAATTAAATAATTTTATACTGATTTATTCATTAATCTGCAATGTGTTTTTTTTTTTTTAAACAAATCATTAACTCTAAAAGGTTTTCAGAATTTTGACAACTCTTTTGTTTTAGACCATCTACAAATGTTAAATCTTAAAATAAAATGTTAGGGTTAACCTTGCATATTTCTGGGGGTGGGGAAATGCAGCGATTGATATATTGTTTATTTATAGTTATTTTCAAAGCTTCAATGTACTGTCAAAAAACCTTCATTATCGTTTATTTAATTCTAACAAATAAGTTCTTGTTAAAACTAACCAAAATTAAACATTTTGCTTATAATTTCTGCACAGGAGAGACTTGGTGTTGTTTCCAAACAAAAGGAAATATATCTGTATCGGCCAAACTAAGTCGGAAAATATCGGCAAAAATCCAATATTGTGCATCTCTAATACAAGCTACTATTTTGTTGCATTATGTCCATTGGAAAGTCTGATTCATTTAGCAAATCCACTTGAAATTTTGTAATACAACAAACTGAGAAAAAGAAAAAAAAGAAATGAACAATAATATTTAGGTAAAATATTTCAAAATTTTGCAATATATTCTAAACTGTTGTTTATGAACACTATTATCCACCATACATATTCCAAACCGCTTTATCATCAAATGCATCCAATGAATCATTAAAAGATTCAAATCGCTTGCGAATTGAACGCCATTAGTGTTTATGAATTACGAAACACCACTGACTTTCAGGCCATTTGCAAGATATTTACCAAACACTTGACAACATGCAGAAGAAGCTTGGGATAGAGTTCAAAACAATCTTTTGATTGTCATCACGACTGTAGCTTGATTGCAAACAATGGATGGCATCATTTTTTCCACAAAGACAGTAAAAACATGCGGCAATGATCTGCCTTGGCTTATTTTTTTCTAATTTCCTAATTTCTACAATAGCCAGTGCTGAAGAGGCAATGGGACAGTCCCTCAATAAAGCCAATTTGGTCTTTGACTTTATCATTTTATCATTACTTCAAAACCTACACCGCATTCAAAACTACATAATACATTTGTTTTCTCTTTTATCTCCCCTGCGAATCTGCAGTATAGATCAGATCATAAAACAGATGAGCTGTGGTTTCAGAGAAAACACAGAAACAATTTTAATGCAATGACCTGAACCGGTTTTCAAAAACCTCCTCAAATAAGTAGGCTGTGTAAACAGGCTGCATGAAACAAAATAAACCTACTCTAAAAGACATACAAGAGAGTGCAGCCTCCAAAAATACACAATGTTGGGAAATGAAAAGCCTGAAATCAGCATAAAGCGCAATTGAACTCAGTCCAAATCATTCGCCCAGTTCGGCTGACGTCATGCACCCTAGCAGCTCATCTGAAATGATTACAATTGGCGTAAGGAAATTCAAAACATTACACATGATAGCCTGAAAGCATTTCACCAGAGGAGCTCGAAGAAACTCAGGAGATAAAGTCGGTGATGTAATAACAATAAGAAAGCAAAAAAAGGTCTATTTACTTTAACGTATATTAACATTGTGTTCTTGCCAGCCATTGTTAGAAACTAACTTTCAATAGTTCATTAGAGTCCAAACATGCTCGCTCTCTCTCACACAAACACACACACCTCGTCTTAAAGGACTCAGCTGCGAGCCCTCACTGAAAGGTCTTATGCAAGGAGGCAATTATCAGCAGACAAAAGCCAGACTTCCTTTGGCACAGCCCTCTGAATAACCTTCGGATTTGCAAATGCTCCCCCCGCCGAGGGTGACCCCGTCACTGACC
>NW_015512325.1:7762-8988 GCF_001515645.1 Sinocyclocheilus grahami | reverse complement strand
CAACCTAGAAACCACAATGGCCTGAATCCCAAACTCAGCCAGCGAATTTATGTCTATATCGGAGACAGTGAGGTGACACGAAGAAGCTAAATTTATCCATGCGGACTCGCAACTAACACCCTGCTTTGCATAGAGTCAGCCCATCTCTCTGGCTCTATGTGACATGAAAGAAACAGAACGCAAACAGACAGTCAAACACAAAGATCAGTCCCTTATTTTAGAACAAACTTTTGTGTCCTTCAGTCATGCAATGAGGGGTAACCGTTGGGTTCTCACAGGATCCAAAATAAAGATGCCAATTCTCATTACCGTCACACAGAGCAACGCAGCAAGGCACTTCCTCAAATCTGTTGTGTAGGTTTACTTACAGATTTACTCGGGAGAAAAAAATAACAAATTCAAATCAAGCAACTCAACATACAAACGCAAGGCCAATTCAAGTAATTGAATTTAGGGCCACTGCAGCACTGTAACAGCGTTTCTGCGATGCCCTCTGAATCTGTCTGACAGGGTGTTGTAAAACGCATGAATTGTGCCCTACTTTAAATCAATATTAATTTTAAAAACACACACATACACATGGTCGACTGGCTGAATATAACTCAACCTCTCCTCTGCATTTGATGAAGTCAGAGCAGGCCAGTTATCAAGCACACCAAATGAGACCACAATTACAGTGATTAGCACTGAACTGCCAGCCATTTACTTCCAATTAGAGGCAAATCAGGGTTTAATGAGAGAGACAATGTAGAAAGATGATACAAATCGTGAATGTTAATGCAAAGTTAAGACTGTATCCAGACCTGCTTAAAGTGACGCCTGAGGTCAAGACTCTCAAACTCTTTCTTATTCCCACTGCTTAAAATGTATTATCCCTCTCCCAGTTTAAGCCTTCCTATCTGTCACATCTCTTCCAGATCAAGTTCACATATTTACATCATAAATTTGGCTACTTTGTTATAATGTCTCACAATTAAGACACTTCTGTTCAGTTTATAATAATTTTGGGGCATTTATAATGGTTTATGACATTATGGAAAATGTCTCTCCCAAAGGGATGACCAGAGAGAGGAGTTCTTTTCCAAATGGAGGTGGCCAGAGGGACTGAGGACCAGAGTCCACTTGTGTTGGAATATTTTCTAATTAACGTCATGATTGATTATCACTTGCAAAATTCAGCTGCAGGGTGCAGTTCTCAGACATTTCATTTCATATTAATGGAAAGC
>NW_015512325.1:3555-6221 GCF_001515645.1 Sinocyclocheilus grahami | reverse complement strand
TGCTTGTTACGGTCATGAAACTGGTCATTACACACAGGATCTGTCGTTATGGCAACATTTATCACTTAAATAATAACACAGTGGTTTGCATTATTGGTCGGGGTCCAACAAATGAAACGGCTATGGAGAGTAAAACAATAGGTATATGGAGCTTTCCAGAAGGGCGGAACCAGTAGGATAATGACTAATAAATATCTGTTCTGTTCATAAAGATCCTCGCTCTCCAGAGTAAAAAGGGGGGAAAAAACACCCACACGTGAACCATCATCACACTTATAATGCAATGCCTATATTAAGAAAAGAGAGAGGAAGAAATGAAAGAGACATCCATCTCTGGCCTTGTTGTTGTTTTTTGCTCTCTCCTCTCAGCTTTTCCAATATCAGGTCTGCTTCAACCATCTGAAAGAACAGGAAATGAAGGCACCCATATCACAGTCTAATAATACAAAAACAGTGATAGCAGCCCATGCCAAAACAGTCGGTGTAGACGGTACAGAGTCATCATCGCTCTCACACTCAACATATCCACATCCTATACAAACCTCACATATACAAACCTAACAACCGAGCAAAGTGAGGCTTTCAATCCTTCTACTGAGGTTAAAAATTAAGGGATTTGAATATAGCTTACTCTAGCATTAATAATAAAGCCATCTTATAAGGTAAAATGGCTAATTAGTTAAGATAGGATATTGAAACCACAGTTACAAGTTTATAAAGAAGTGTAAAAGTGAGAGATGGAAGTAGCCTATCTTTGCAGCAGGTGTACACATACCCTTGACCCAACCATGCCCCCTAGTGCACATACAGCAG
The DNA here is from genome assembly GCF_001515645.1 of Sinocyclocheilus grahami. Lineage (NCBI taxonomy): Eukaryota > Metazoa > Chordata > Actinopteri > Cypriniformes > Cyprinidae > Sinocyclocheilus > Sinocyclocheilus grahami. Next base: position 5,408 of record NW_015512325.1, on the reverse strand, counting down.
TTTCATTGCACATCATCTCATTTGCTTCATTATTTAGCAGCTATTAATCTAAATGCATTTACAGTTCTCTTACTATAAAATAATACAATTTTTACTGCATTTTTTATCAAGTAAATACAGCAGTGGTGAGCATAAGATAGTTAAAATTCATTAACCGATTACCAGCTCCAAACTTTTTGGGGGGATAGTGTATAGTATAGGTTCTTTCCGGAGCAGCCTAATGTTAAATGAAGTATACAAAGGTGATGGGTTTCAGTAATTTACTAATACTTCTTTTGAATTTCTCACAAATCTTGGTTATGTCATTTTTACTTGCCAAACCCATGTGCAGACAATAGCTTTTATTAATTTAGGTTACATTAAAAATCAGGTCCTAAAAGCAATATTTATGAGCAGATTTAATCTGAATACAGTTCTATCCTCACTTTTCAAATATTTTACTTCAAAAGACACTGAACCAGAGTGCAGAATTAGAGCTAAACTCTGCACAGAATACTGCTCCCAAATAAGATCTGCTTCACTAACAGGGATCAATATCACCGATGCGTGCAAACAAAGTCAAGATTCGCCCCATCACTTACATTTAACTTGCCCAGTACAAAATGGCACTGTAAAAGCACACCATTTCCCTTTCTTGGAAATAAAATATTTCATGCTTGAAACAAATCTCACAACAAAAACACTGATTTAATATTATAAAACAGCATTTTAAGTTTATTACAGAAAATATACAAGCAGCAATACATTTTAATTCTCAATATATTAAACTAAACATACACAAAGCTTTAACCAAGCTATGCATCTGACAGGTAGATATGGCACCTGATACTGTCTCTGTCCATATATCTGTTAAACCTTTCTTGACTAGTCAAGAAATCTAAGATTTAAGCAAATGTAAAAACCATTATTAGCTTTGTTTTATCTGTAATGTCCAGAAACTAAAGTAACTACTAATTCATATTTTATACCTGAAACAGTCAAAGTAGAATAAAAGAAACCGGTAACATTCCCTGAATGATGACCTCTGATAATCATTTTGATCTACAGATTCTAAGACATTTGAACAAACTCTTAGAATATTAGCCTAATAGTTTTTTTTTAGCCTAATCCTGTCATATCCTGTGTTCTTTTAGTAAACAAATAATTCCTGGTTTGAAATAATTAAATGACCTGAAGTTAAAGCTTTCTAGCATGTGAATGCAAAATGATTGATCTAGACCATGATGTTTGTCTGAAAACAACATTTGGCTCATCTTAATGAACCCCTTATTTCTTTTCTTTCTTGTTTTTAAGATGCATGTACGAGGTGGTCTTTATAAGCACAGCCACCTTGCATCATCATGCATCATCCTCCTCTGAGAATTTGAATTTGGCATAAACTATTAGCATAACCACTGACATGACCATACACAAGGAGCCAACTACTAAATAAGCAATGCCCAAGAAGTCGTTCTTCCCTCCCATCCAAGACACGTTGCTGAAGACCAACTTCTTACGTCCATCAAAACTCAGTACTGGGTAGTCTGGAAATGACGTGGTTAAGGAACAAACATGGTTCATTCATGCTGCATATGAACATTTCTACTGCATGTTTAAAAAAAAAGTGAATTTTACTGAGACAAGTGCTCATTAAGTGGTGTGTTTATGTTGCGCTAGCAGTCGTTTTGAACACTGGATACGGACACCTGAAAAAAAGTTCTCAGTGTTTTCAGTCACCAATACCATTGTAGAAATCCTCTATTCATTATCAGCCATAAATAATTGATTCCACATTCAAAAATGTCAATAACAGGAGGGTTAAAAAGATAAAGCAAGGCTTCAGCTGGTCATGTGGTTCCTTTTTAAAGAAATTA